>NC_056728.1:1810920905-1811220905 GCF_019279795.1 Protopterus annectens | reverse complement strand
AATTCTGGCCATCGACACAGGCCTTAAAACAATAACAAGAATTCCTTCACCTAGACAGGCTGGAGATGACTTTAGATGAAAGGGTCACAACATGCTTTACTTGGTTAGAAGAGTGCACTGTTGTTACATTTTTTCAGTTCCACATGAAACACTATTTTTACCATTTAAGACAAGCCTGTAGTTTACATTAATATTTACAGATGACAGAATTATCTCCAAAATTCTATCTGGTTTGGCAGGCAGCCTTCATCTATCTTCACCCAATCTTCACAGTATGTACATAGATCGGCAAAATAGACTAGATAGAAGAAAAATAAATGCAATACACTGCAATGTCAACATTCTTGACAAATGTATACTGGAATTAGTGGCTTTGATTTTGGTATTGTAGCATTAATGGAAACTTGATGCATGCAGACAGATGAATGGAAAGCTAGAATGCCAGGTTATATTGTGTATAGGGGGTAGAACAGACAATAGAAAAAGAGATATAGCCTTCAAAGTAAACTAAGTAACCAAAAGAAGTTAACACATGTATGCAGAGAAGGGAAGTAATTTATATGACATCACATTCCATACAGGGTTTATAGGAACAACACCTCTATGTGGGGAGTAAAACATGATAAAGTTATACAAGGCATAACATACAGGGATTATATGAACAACCCCTCTCCGTGGGAAGGAAAACATGAGAAAATTGTATAAGGTATACCATACAGGGATTATATGAACAGTACCGCTATGTGAGGAGTAACATCTGGGAAAATTATATAAAGTGTAACATACAGGGTTTATATGACCAACATGTCTACGTGGGGAGGAAAATATGAGAAAATTATACAAGATACACCATACAGAGATTATATGAGTAACCCCTTTACAATAGAAGGAAAACATGAGAAAATTATACAAGGTACACCATACAGAGATTATATTAGTAACCCCTTTACAATAAAAGGAAAACATGAGAAAATTATACAGTACAAGGTATACCATACAGGGAGTATATGAACAACACATGTACGTGGAGAGGAAAGCAAGAGGGATTGATATGAGATATAGTTAAGATGACAGAAAGGGCTGAGGAGCTGATAAATGACCTCAATATACCAGATGTTGGTTTAAGCACTTTAGATGCACCACACCAAACAGCAGTATTATTCAAACTGCCCTTGAAGGAGCAAGTCCCAACTTCTACCATCATCTACTTGACTAACAACACTCCTAGACTGGGAGTTGTCAGATGGTGAGAAAAAAGATCTCATTAATAAAAGGGAGCAACAATTTGGAAGCAAGTAATCGCATATATATATATGTGTGTGTGTGTGTGTGTGTGTGTGTGTGTGTGTGTGTATGTGTGTGTACCTTGTATCATAGGTATTTGAGCTCTTGAAGAACCCAAGGAAATACAACATTCTTAAAACAGGATTTTCTTTAGGGGGTGCCTCTGTACCCCATGCAAAGGTCAATGTGCCTCAGAGAAACAGTGATCACTGACATGCAGAGTAAAACCTGTCATGCTTTTTCCTATGGGAGGTTGTGAAACCAGGCCACCTACTAAGCAGACATATCTGAATAGCAATACCTTACTTGTACGTGTCTAGATGAAAGAAAAGACATGAGTTGACAAGCTGAGCTGTTTTGTCTGACCTGATGTGATGCATGGCCAGGGGCACTGAGCAACTGACTTTAAACTTAAGACAAAAAAAATGAGCGAAGGACTTTTAGGCAATCCCAAACAATGTGGTTCATTATTAACTTAATTAGAGTCAAGGGAATGAAAATAATGTTTTTTGGGCTTCAGGAGGGCAACATTTGACAAAAAAGAGCAACATTTCAGGCATGATTTAGTGAAAGCAATATGTTGAAGTATACGGGCACATTCTATTTATCATTACAGAAGGTTATCAAAGAACATCCATGAGATTCAGCTATAAAAAGCAAAAGTAAAGAAAAAAAAGTCTGCCTTCCAAACAATGTGGCATCAAATCTGTGGGAGGTTGGCATAATGGTTAAAATGTTTACCTTGCAGACACAAGGTTCAGGGTTTGATTCTCACATGGGGTAACTGGCTAGGCTTAAAATGGCCCACAAGGGCAGTTAGCCTAGTACTAACCTATGAACCTATGAAATACAAGGATATGTAAGAAAATGTTAGAGAATGGTACCAGCTCTAACAGCAGACAGTATCAATCCAAAAAAATCAAAAACCCAAACTAAGGAAAGTCTGTCAAGAACCAGGCTAAAATGCTTTTATAGATGCATAAGGGAAAAGAGGAAAACAAAAAGGAAACTTAAGAAAGCATGTGAAGTTGGCAGACAGGCTACTGAAGAAGGAAGGCTAGTAGGTGAGCGTTACTACTTGGCTTCTGACCAGTGTAAGCATTTGTGATAGGAGAGTTAATCCCAGGGCCTTCACAAGAGACAGAAACTCTGAAAGAGCTCCAGAATTCAAAGGTGCACATGGCAAAGTACAGTCATATAGAGCAAAGTTCAGTCATCCTTAAAGAACTGAGAGGAGCAGTGGGCCATTTTAATAATTTATCTGAGAAGCAGTATAGGTTGTGGGAAGAGTAAGGAGAGAGGAAGATGTACTTGATGTGTACTATCAACTATCTTGTAATTACTAATAATAAAAAAGAGGTTCAACAGAAAAGTACTGCTGAGCAGGAATGAATTATTTTTTGCTTGTATAATACACTTGCAAAATAATGCAGAAAGAAAACAGAAGTGATTAATAGTCATAAAATAAGAAAAGAAACGAGACTTGTTAACTTGTCAGTTTGACCTCTTCATTGTGGAAAAATCTCAGAATTGCTGCTTATGGAAAGAATTGAACAATATCTGGAAGCATATGGGACACAAGATATAAGACAGCATTTCTTTACAAACGAAAGGTCATATCAATTAAAATCTTATGGACATCCTTGCTGGTACATATTTGTTCACCATGAAGCTGAGGATATGGGTGACTATAGATAAACCAGGAAGACCTAGCTTTGTACCATGAGTGGTAACATTGCTAAAGCATTGGCTACACAGAGGTCCAGAAAAAATGATGTCCATTCAAATGATAGGATGGTGACTAGTTAGATAAGACAGAGGTCAGTAGTCAGGCAATCCACTTCTCCATGTTTTTCATAATTAAAATTATAGAATGCCTATAAAACTGTTTGCTTTTTCTGCTCATGTTGAAAAATTGTACATTTGTGTTGGTCCCTAAGAAGATGTAGAAGGATTGAGAAATGTCTTAGCAGAACTGGATGGGTTGTCTATAATAGGGTGTCTTCATATTACTGCAAATAAAAGCAGACGTGCAGACTCCACACAGAAGGTGCTGCAGCCGAGAATTGAATGGGAGAACCTCTTGCTATGAGGCGACAACGCTACCGCTGCACCACCGTGACATATTACAGCATGTATTGTTAATGAAGCTAAATGACAGAGCAGCATGGACGACCAGGAAAATACCAAAATGCATAAAAGGAGGGTCTACTGCAAGTGCTTGTGTGCTAGTACCTCATGGCACCCTTACTTGCTGTTGCTTATTCTAAACAGCAAGTGCCTTTATGCCCTCTTAGCTCTCCTGGTATGTAATCCAAATAAATTGCATAGCCTCACCAGGGCCCTAACTCTAAATCTAAAAACTAAAACTCCCACCTGCTTCCTAACTCCAACCTAAATCCTAACTGCCTAACTCTGAAACTCCACTTTTCCTCTTCCCTAAACCTAAAGTCCTTAATCACGTCCTAAACTTAAAACTCCATTTCCCTCCCTAAACTTAAAGTCTCTGATCACTGTCTAAACCTAAAGCTCTCCTGCCACTCCTTAAACCTGAAGTTCCTAATCAATCTAATCCTAAAATTCGATCCCTCTCTCTAACCATAACCAACCCCACTCCCTAAGCCTAACCCTCTTCAGCTGCTGCCTAAAACACTAAGCTACACTTGAACCCTCTCCAGCTCCCTCTCCATTGCTGACACACTTACCATGCAGGAATATGTGTTTGGACAAGGTGTGGCAGCTTCATTTTATCCACATGCCTGCTGCACCTTGCCTAAGCTTATATTCACGTTCAAGTGCAAGCTGCAGCCTATGTGAGCTAAAACAAGCTCAAGTGTCTGGCTCCAAGACGGTGGTCTTTGAGCACCTGGGACTGAGGAACTTGTAGTAGACCACAGAAAGAGATATTACCAGTAGAAATCATGAAACTAATATACCCCTGCACTGAAATCTGGAAAAGATTCAGCTTTAGTATAGTGTAAAGTTCTGAAGAAAATATCATTCTAAGTACAGTAATAGGATAAAGGAAGTTTAGGGAACAGCAGCAAAATGGTGGCTGCCCGAAGCCATGTAAAAACAGACTACAGGAACTTAGTGTGTATAGTACTGAAAGAAAACAGAACAGTGCTAGGATATTAGCATTTATGTATTTCAGAGAGTATCAGCAGACTTCATATAGCTGACATATTTAAAAAAAAAAAAAAAAAAAAAAGAGAGATGAATCATAGCAAATATATGGTTATTACACCACAGACCTTGTGTGCTTTCCAATAGCCACCCTCAGGCTCTACCAGTCTTTTCAAGGATGGTAAGACCTGTAAGTCCTGGAGTGTATTTTAGTGTACTCATCCAATTGTCTATGTTATGTTTGAAAGTAGGCAGGGAATCACACTGCTTCACATGCAAGAGGAGTACATTCCAGTGCAATGTGAGTCTATTCCACAGCAAGTGTAATCTATTCCAGAGCGAGGGGAGTCACTGGGTATTGCATGTCTTTCCATTTAGTTTTATTTATTACCTGATGTAGATTCAGATCACTTGCTGTTGAGTTAGCTATACCATCTGACACATCAAGATAAAGGATGTTGCAGATAATGAGATCCCTAAGTGCATGGAAAGCAAGGCAAAGACCTCCCTTCAAAAGTCTAAATGACCCCGAGTCCAGGGCGAGTGATATCAGCCTTTCCTATTGTGGACTGAGATTTTTTTTTGTTAGGAACATCTGCATTCTTTTAATTATTTTGATATGTCTAATGAGATATATGCCAAAGGGTGTTTTATATTCTGTAATGGGTAGAATCAGGGCAGAGTACAGAGAAACAATAGCTTCTTTGCTTTTGGATGATATGTCCTTGCTTATTAATTGTGATATCCGAAAGGACTTCCTGACTACGGTAAGTACACGGTGATCAAAAGAGAGGGAGCCATCTGTCCAAGAGCACATGTCCCTGATGACAGACTCACTGGACAGTGGAGTATCATTCATGCAGTAGGAGGTAGCAATTTGTTGTTGTCTGAAGGACGTGATACTGCACTACTTGCATTTAGTGTTAGCCCTTTTACAAAAGGACACACTGTAAAGACAGAACAGCAGATGGAACACAGATATGACCATTAATTCATTTAAAGTTTGCAGGTGACTTCAACATCCTAGAAGAATCAAAATCAGATTTCAGAAATGCATAAAGCTGTTTTATTACAAAAAGTATTAAAAAGAAAGTAAGTTGTTGCCTATTGGGGACTTCCATTTGATTCAGTAGGAAGTGTAGGGAGTGCAGTAGGTAGAAAATGCCATCTTTCTATAATGCTTAAAGCAATACTCCTAATTTTGTATGTACAGCTGGATTGTGTTGCAGAAGGTTTTGATTTTAAGAATGTGCGAATACTTTTCCTGTTGGAAATGTGTGATGAGACTTATTTTCAGAAATATGATCAGTTCTGCAGACTCCATATGAAAGAATTCAAAAGATTTCTGGTGCTTGAAAGAAGGCAACTATATTCTAATAGAATACTGAAAATGAATCACTATACAGCTAGACCACAGATAGCATTTTAGCTTTTGGGAAGAGAAGAAATGGGGGGGATTACATAATATCAACAAATAAAGAGTATTAGCAGAATGGTGGAATACTTTAATTTAACAGGAAGAGTGGTGAAAGCAGAAAAGAGCACCAGTAGTTGATTGATATTATTTTTAATTTATTAATCTGGTAAGGGACCTAATGTATCATAGACACTTTTCAATCATGATTCAAGTCACAGGGATAAAAGTAAATGCAATTATACCTCTCAGCCTCTTAGAGCAAGAAATCTCTGAACAAAGCCATAAATAATGGGGGACAAAGGCCCAAAATAGGGACAATTTTTAAATATTGCTCTTACAAACTTAGAAAGTAGATAGAATAACAGGTTTGCATTTGCATGAATTTACTGAAGGGTATGAAGTTTGAAACTTAAGCATCTGTCATTATTTTTTGACTTAAAACTTCAGTGATTTGCTAGAAAACCTCAATTTTATGAAAAAATGGACCAAAAATATGTGGCAAAAATCTGGACACTCTACTTAAATCTGTACAGTTGAGAGGTATGAGCAATATATATGAACGTTTTAGAGTATCCAATCAACCAGCATGTATTTGGGAAGCATACCTCTCAACTATCTATATTTTTGAAAAATGGCCAGATTTGTGCCTCATATTTTTGGTCTGTTTCTCAAAAAAATTGTTATTTTCTCGATAATCACTTAATATCGAAGTCATTAAATAATGATGATATACATTTTGAGTTTCATACTTCATATTTTATATTTATTTATTTATTTTACATTTGTTAACTGGGTAAGTCTGGCTGAGCTTTTGGCTCATTTTCAGCAGTGATCCGGGGAGAAAAGCTCCTCAGGACAAGAAAACAATTTATTAAATTTTAGTAACATAGTAGTAACAATCAGCTATAGGATCTTCCAAAAGCCAAAAAGACTGGACACTGATCTGATGAAGGGCAGAGGCCCGAAAGCGCTCATCATCTGTATGTCTGTTATTTTAATAAATAGAAGGTGTTGGTACTCGAGCAGTGTCCAGTCTTTTTGGCTTTTGGATGCTTATTTCTCTCTTTTTTACTTGACTGGACTTTGGTGAGGCACAGAACATTGTTTGGATTTTTATAGCTATAGGATCTTCCAAGCAGAGACCTGGAGAGAAAAGAAAGCTGCTCAGGCAATTCAATTATACAGAATATTAACAATTGGCAGACAAGTATGTGAGTTGTTACAAACAAGGTTTTAAACAATTAGCAGAAGAAAATGTGACTAGTTACAATATTATTTAAGCTGCCTGGAGCAAAATGAATTAACAGTTAGGCAGATGCTTATTTAAAGTGTGTAGGATCTAGTTGTATAGGAGTTTGGAAACAAGAAAGGGAAGTAAGAATGGCTAGTAGGAGATGTAGAGGAAGTAGAGTATCGAGACGAACTAGACAGGTAGGTTGTTTTGAGACTGTAAGAATTAAGAGTGGTTGGAGAGAGAGGAAAGGAAGAGGTAGAAGAGGTAGGGGCACATCCTTCAGAAAATGCATGTTAACACAAGTCTTGTTATTCTAACAACTTTCTAAGTTTATAAAAGTAATATGTTAAATGTTCCTATTTTTTGCCCTTTGTCTACCCCCCACCATTTTTTAGGCTTTGCCCAGATTTCTTGAGCTAAGAGGTTGACAGGTATGTGGGAAGGAAACCAGGGTACTCAGGGAAAACCTACATAGACACATGGAAACCATGGAAACTCCACAAAGACAGTGAATGGAGGTTACAATCATATCTGGTCTCAACTACTAAGCCATTGTGCTACTTGTAGACACATTTTTTAGGATGGTGTTAAAATGCATTGATTTACAGATACAGTGGTAGACTTGTGGCATACACTGTATGTTTTATGGTAAACTGTGACTTAGTAAGTATGTGTTTCACTGTCACATAATTCCAAGTTAATGTTTTTTGTTAAGTTAAAGTGAAAGGCAGCTATTCATAAACTAGCTACACATCTTCAGTAGCTGAAAGGTGTATTTTTTTTCACTAGCAACTGAATGAAGTGTAATCTTGAGAAAAGAACTCTCCTTTTTTGGCATTATGAAACCTGGTACTGTGTTTAAAAATATGGCTATAAATCTTTGACGCTAAACACTGCACTTTTCTTGGTTCTTTTTATATTGCTAGTACAGCTGAAAGGGTTAGTGGGCAGCTGATCAACATTTGATGTAGTTGTAAATATTTTTTTTTAAACATCAAGGAATTTGTTTGAACAATCTAATTTGTATGGTCACTGCAAAATGATCTATTCCTATTGCTTATAAACTAACTTGTTATCCACAGAATAGGAAACCAAATGTTTAGGTTCAGGTGTAAAATCAGTAGGGTTGCATATCTGTTACTACACGTTACACACACCTAAGTACTCTTTGACCTTTGTATTACTTCATTTGCAGGCATGAATCACTGGATGACAACTCATGCAGTTCATGTATAAAGTATGAAAGAAGACAGTCACGATTTCTACCAAACTGTAAGTAGTATATAGCCAAAAAAGCAAACTGCTCCAAATTCTTACACCTCAGATGAAATGATAAATAACCGCAATAGCTTGAAGACATTTTGAGTAGAAGCTGAAACCCTAGAGCATAAATCCAGCATAGATTAGAAACTGAAGAACAGAACTGTTTGTTATTTGGAAGTTGTAAGCTTGACTTCAAACTACCCTTAAAGCTTATTGTAGTAGTTAAGGCTCTGATACACGTCTGCTCTCACTCCATATAGAAAGATGCCTAGAAACAGTATCTCACTACTAATACAGTGCTGCTTGTTAGCTGCTCTCTCCAATGTATAGGAAGGGCACATCTATATAAGGTGGCATTTATCTTACTAGAAATACAGGTGAGCTTTTGAAATCTAAAATGTAGTCCTACACAATACAAAAGGGTAGTATAGTACATATATGGTGCAGTATAGTATAGTATAGTATGCTATAGCATAGTATAGTATAGTATAGAATAGCATAGCATACTACACTACAATACAAGGGCTCATGGAATGTCACTGATGCTCACTTTACAGAACAGCTGACTGAGCTCAATAACTTAAAAGGAGCAAATACATAAAATAAAACAGTTTGAAGCATATATTAACAGACTAGTATCTCAGATGATTCTGCATAGACCTAAATTTCTAGTATGCTGGTAGTGGGTTGTCCCTGCACTCTCTAAACCTCTACTCTCCCTTACTTAATTGTTCCTACTCCAAAGTTACACAGCCTAAGAGGAACAGAAATAATTTGTTTTCAGGAAGAATATTTCTTTCACTCTGGGAACTGAGTCTTAAAAGTAAAGTATTGTAAATGTGGGGGGTATAGCTGTACATGAAGGATGCAAGGGAATTACATCCCTACTGATAACGTGAGACCTACGCCTTAACACAGACACTATAAGTTTCAATGCCAGCTATTGCCTTTTTGGCTTATCCTGGTTAGGGGCCACCACAGCGGATCACCAGTCTGCTATTGATTGGCAGTGGAGTTTTTACGGTGTCGAGTTGCCAGCCCAGCGCTAAACCTTCACAGAAGGCACACGCACCTACCTGCATGTCTTTGAAGCTCTTTCAACCACAGGGAGGGCATGCAAACTTCACACAGAAGGTGTTCCAGCCGGGAATCAAACCAAAGAACCTCTTGCTGTGAGGCAGCATAGACAATGCCTACTTTTCAATACCAGTGTTGAGTTTTATTACTTAATGATGGGAAAGTAAGAAAGTGTATATGAACACACATGCATGTGCATGCGTGCACACACACACACACACACACACACACACACACACACACATATATATATATATATATATATATATATATATATATATAGTACATACTATTCTGTCATTTCCTGCTGTACTCATTTATTAATGGACGGACTGCATATTTTTTTCCTTTTATTTTGCTGCACATTTTGTTTCTTCAATAATAAAAGGCAGGTGAATGCTATTTGTGCCTACATAGATTATATCTTGTTGTCAGGGGAAAGTGGTTGAGTTATTACAGAGTAATGTTATTGACCACATTGTTGGCATCGGTTATAATTTAAAGGAAAAAGCCAAAAATAATGGTGGGACAAATGTCCAAAATTAGGGACATTTTTTGTAATAGGTTCATAGGTAGGTACTAGCACAAATGGTTTGTCTTAATCCACTGTATGTTATTTCTGAAGAAGTCAGGTACTAACGCTGACGAAAAAGCGCTTTTAAAAAGATTTTATTTTGTTCACCCATTAAACTTCTCGGTTGCTGCTTCACTCGGTTTTGTTCTTTCTTGGTTTGTTTGCCTTTTGTGGTTCTAGGTACTAGGCTATTGGCCCTAGGGCCTATACAAGCCTAGCCAAAAATGTACCCTGGCTTTCGCAAACCAAGAAAATTATTTTCCTGTGCCCCTATCAAGCAGAACCACAGAAGTGATCCCCGGGGTGAATTTCCTATTACCCATCCAATCATCAAGATTTTTCTTGAAAAGTGCTAATGAGGAGCTCTGTTTGACATAGATAGGTAGTCTGTTCCAGAGTATGGGAAGTCTCTGGGACAGGAATCTATCCCTCCAGCATGTTCTGTTTATTGTGGTGACAAGGTTTAGGTCCCTAGAGCATGTAGCTCGGAGGGATTGGGATTTCTTTAAGTGGAGCATGTCCAACAGCTCTGGGTTTGACATAGCTTTGTATGTTAGGCAGAGATCACCTCTGAATAGGCAATATGCGACGGAGTAAAGCTGGAGTTTTTTGAGACGGTCTGTGTAAGGCATCTGTTTGAGGCCAGTAATCCTCTTTGTGTTTCCAGTTGTTGTAGATGTCTTGTGAGGTACATACCAAAAGGGGCGTTGTACTCTATAATGGGTCTAATGAGTGATGAGTAGAGGGGAACAATGACCTGTTTTTTTCTGGATGAGAAACCTTTTGTGATGAGGTGTGCCACGTAGAAGGATTTCCTGACCACTTTGGCGATGTGATTATCAAAGGAGAGACTACTGTCCACCTGTGTCCCAAGGTCTCTTATTACACTTTCGGTGTTAAGTAGACTACCGCCTATGTGGTGGTTCATGGGTACAAAATTTTTACCAAAGGGGATGACAGTGCACTTTTTGGCATTGAGCTTGAGACCATGTCTTTGACACCAGGCATCTGTCTCAGTGAGGCCCTTTTGTAAGATGTCCACATCGTTAGGAGATTCAATTATGGCTCCTAATTTGAAGTCATCTGTGAATTTAGTTAGCCAAAGACCTTCTGTGTTAGCCTGTACTTCAGAGAAGTAGATACCAAACAGGAGAGGACCCAGGACTGAACTCTGTGGTACTCCACTTGCCACTTGTCTGAAGTCTGATTTGGAGTCTGCTACTTTCACAGTGTGGGTTCTTTCAGTAAGCCAGTTGGCAACCCATCTTGTGACATAGGGATTTATACCTAGTTTAGTGAGTTTATCTATAATTCCAGAGTGGGTGATGGTGTTGAATGCCTTGGTGAGATCTAGATAGGCTGTGTGAACCACCTTACCCTCATCTATGGCTTTGGTGACTACTTCAAAGAAGTCTATCAGGTTTAGGAGACATGATCTGCCTTTTACAAACCCAAACTGTGTGGGGTCCAGGGTTTGGAGATCTCCAATGTCTTTGTTTATGAGTTCCATGATGATACCTTCCATGGCCTTGCAGACAAGGCTCGTCAGGCTAATGGGGCAGTAGTTCCCGGGGTCTGTTGTGGCCCCCCCTTTGTAGAGTGGAATAATTGTCATGGTGCGCCATTCAATGGGCACAAAGCCTGAGGTGAGGCTATGATTGAACATGGTACTTAGGTGGAGTGCCAGTTCATTCTGTAGTTCATGTAGAAGGCAGCCTGGGATGTTGTCAGGTCCCATGGATGCTGTGTTCTTGGCTTTTACTCTAATTCACTTAAAAAAGTTAACAGAACAAAGTCTGGCATTACTGACTTATGGTGCCATCAGTTATTTGGCAGAAAATCAAAAATGTTTTGAAGAGTGGGACAAAAATATGAAGAAAAATCAGACATAGCTGAGAGGTATTTGAGCCACTTATAAGGCAACCTTTGTACTTATGTTAACACCTTAATGTTGACAACAGAACATCAACACACTTCTGTACATGCTCTAAGAATTAGCCTTTAGACCATGCAAACTCAACTATATGTTTTTTGCAGGGGCAAGCTGTCCTGCACTCCCCCACACAATCCCTGCGAATTGCATATTCCAAATCTGACATTGCACAATCCCCAGGGAAAGGGCATAGTCCCCATCCCAGGGAACTGTTGATCTTGCACAACTGTCAATAATCTGTTTGACAAAACAGAAGTTGACTGAAACTTAAACTGACCACTGGCAGTGCACCCACCCACACACACCCACACATACACATATATTGTGTGTGTGTGTGTGTGTGTGTGTGTGTGTGTGTGTGTGTGTGTGTGTGTGTGTGTGTGTGTGTGTGTGTGTGTGTGTGTGTATACATAGATATATATATATATATATATATATATATATATATATCTGTATGTATATGGGTCCCTAGCAAAAGATCAAAGTTTTAAAACTTGGAATCATTAAAGGTCTAACCTTAATGATCGAAGTTTTAAAACCTCGACTCTTATAACTGAGATCACCGTATAGTGAGGAAAGGGAAGATTTCTTTTTCTGCACTGTAGTGCGTTCTCGGAGTTGGTATCTTTCAGTAAGGGGGTGCAGCCCTCCATGTGGGGGGTGCAGGGGGGCTTGCCCACCTGCTTAGAGCATTTGTTTTTTTTTTTTGTCTTTTAACTTTTTTTATTTTATTTTCGAAGATCCAAGACTTTGATCATTAAAGTTTAACCTTTAATGTTCGAAGTTTTGGAACTTCGATCTTATGATAGTGACCCATCTCTCTCTCTCTCTATATATATATATATATATATATATATATATATATATATATACATGTAGATATATATATATATATATATATATAGATATATATATAGATATATGTGTGTGTGTGTGTACATATATATATATATATATATATATATATATATATATATATATATATATATATATATATATATATATATATATATATATATATATATATATATATATATATATATATATACATATATATATATATATATATATATATATATATATATATATATATATATATATATATATATATATATATATATATACACACACATACGTATATATACATATATATAACTGTATATATATATATATATATATATATATATATATACACCTACATACAGGAACATAGTATGGAGGATCGTGGCCTATGATGTTTCATTACAAGGTAAATAATACTGGCAGATATAAAATTAGCAGACATAAAAATAAAATAAATAGTGGAGATTTTATGAATAATATGGTTGTGAATATTGTTGTACATAAAGTGTTTTGCAAATGTGTTTTCATTTAAGGCAGACAGATGCATTTTGTATTAAGAAATGTTCCCATGGAGAGTGCTGTTAAAAGGCAATCATCCTGTTTAACATTTTCTGTACAAAGGAGGAATACGGGCCTTGTAATCATTGAAGTTGCCCACTTACTTCTCTGGTGTAGTCTATAACAAAGAGAAATGACCTGGAAGAATGTGAAATAACCTCGAGATTTTTAAGTAAGAATCCAAGTGAAGAAGCTGTACAACATGTTAAGTTTGTGACTCTAACACATTTTTCCTGTGCCAAGAAGGATCCTGAAGTGTACCTCTTTTTGCCTGAAAAGCAAATGGCTGAGTAAAGTTTTGCACCCAGTTGAAGAGAACGGCAGTCCTGTGAGGTGCACTAGCAGCTTTGTGGAGTATGCCTGACTTTAGTCCTGTACCAGGATAATGACAGTGGAGCAACTGCTTCAAACTATTGCTGTTGCAGCCAAGGAAATGATGGCGATTGTTGTGTCCATGGTGATGCCAAAGATAGTTCCACCTACTAAGAAACTAATTAGCAAGAAGACTTGAGACCTATCTCCTTGTCTTCAAACAGTATGCCTGCTAAGCTTTCGTGGACATGGAAGGGACTGAATGTCAGGTCTATGATAAAGTTAAAAAGCACTGTTAATTTGAGCTTATGTTATCTCTGAGACACAAGCTCAAACGTTTCATAGATGGACATTTTGTCTGAACAATATTATTAGATATGTGATTTAAAGCACATACTCAGACTATGGTAAGATCCTGAAGGGCAACAAACTATAAGTACAATGATAGAAATGTTAGCCATTGATAAAGTTAAAACAGCTTTGCCATCAGAAAGTTTAAGAAAGTATATGCTTCAAACTAATTTGGACAGTGAAAGCACTGTTGCATTGGTCCCTTGTCAGCATAGAAAGAGGTTTGTCCAGCAGAATGCAATGCTGCCACCTATGGGTGATACAATTAACACAACATAATTATAACAAGATAATATACTGCTACAATATCAAAAGCTTCTATAGTATGACAGTAAGACTGCTTATCACTGCACCTGTACAAACTTCATGCATCTCCAAAAGAGGATCCACTTCTCTTATATATGCTTAAGAACTGAAAATCAGTGTCAAAAAGAAAAGGAACATGAAGTATATATCCTGTAAAGGCCCTTTTCTTGGGTAAAATACATCCAGGATCATTCTACCTGACCTCTTCTTCCTTTTAGTGATGAAGGTCATGGTGAATCCTGTTGAGGTCACTATAGTGAGGCCTGCTGTATTTACCAGAGTGATTGACGCCAATTGCAACAGTCACCAGTCTGGCAAGGCTGTGCTAAGCACACACATTATATTTGGGACTGTCATAGGAGTCCTTAAGCAGGTGCTCCTGGTGGTCTCTGTACATAATGTACATAAATTATGTTTGACTGCTTAGGCACCACCTGGGAGCTTGGCCAATTAATGTCTTCTGAAGTCATAGCCACTTAACAAGTTGCAGTATGGGGGTGGGGTGATCATGTTGTACATCTCCTTCTGCCAACATATGGTGCACAGAATCATGGACTTAGTTAGCACAGCATATCAGGGTGCCACCATATTATAACTTGTATATACAAGGAGTGGCAGGATAGCATTAGGATGTGAACATTACCATGTTAAGAGTGTGACAACAACACAGCAGCCAAATATGCTTCCAGTTTGGTACTTTATCACTGCCATTAATTATATTGAAAAAAAGAAATCTTACCATAATGTTCCCTCTGAGTTGTTGATCTTCTTCCAGTCATCACTGATGGGTTTGGTTCCGAGCCCTTGGAACTGAGTCGGCCTAATACCAAGCTCGCGTACACCAGAAACTCTCGAGCTAAGCTGCTACCCACAATGTCCTTCTCCCCAGTTACCCCAGATCAAGTTTGCATGCAACATATATGAGAAAACAGAAAAACAGAGGCCATTTCTGTGCAGAAACCCTGAAACACCACAAAGACCCAGAAGATCTGCCAGGAACCTTTGGAGGGAGTCGGTGGGAGGGTGTGATGACTGGAGGAAGATCAACAACTCAGATGGAACGTTATGGTAACACATAACTTCTTTATCTGAAGTTGTTAATCTTCTTCCTATTCATCACTGATGGGACAGAATCCCAAGCTACTTGGAGAACCTGGGTGGCCCTTATGGAAGAACATTCCTGAGAACCATTGAGCCGAAGGCCGCTCTTCCCCTGGAGACCACATCCAATTTGTAATATTTAATGAAGGTATGGGGTTTAGCCCAAATGGCTGCTGCACAAATGTCATCCATGGAAGCCCTGGAGTGAAAGGCAACTGAAGTTGTGATGGCCCTAGTTGAATGAGCTTTGACTTGAACAGGTTTAGATTAATTCGCAAGGGAGTATGAAAGGTAATGCAATCTCTGAGCCATTTTGATAAAGTAACTTTTGATACAGCACATCTCATTCTTGGGCCAGAAAAGGAAATGAAAAGCTGGTCCGACTTGCGGAAGGACTTAGTCCTGTTCAAGTAGAAATGTCAGGCTGACCTGGTTAATGTCTTGAATGAACCGAGGTTGTTTGGTAGGACTTTAACTCTTAAAACAATGTTTCAAGGTAATACACAAGAACAATGTGTTTTTAAAAAAACAAGTGTATATATCCCCCCAATAATCCTACTATTGCTGTATCTGTAGATGTATGTGAGAAACAGATTAGAGAAAGACTTTCTATGAATCATAACAATGGTTTTAATAACTTCTCTGTTGCTGAAAAACAAGCACTTGTTGATTTGAAAGCACTAACATGCATAGAGATACGTCCAGCAGATAAAGGGGGAGGGATAGTGATTCTTGACAGGGACAATTATATACAAGGTATGATGGACTTACTTAATAACGTTGGGACCTCCCAGGTCATTTCATGTGCTGTGGTTAAAGCAGTTATTGACAAAGTACAGTTTTTAGTCTTTGATCTTCTTTTTACAGGTGTGGTTACACAGTCACTTTTTGAGTATTTTGCTGTTGAATTTCCACTGGTTCCCACCATTTATGGGTTACCAAAAATTCATAAACAACTTGCTAATCCCCCTATGCGCCCAATTGTGTCCAGTAGGGGATGGGCTACAGAGCCTTTATCAATTTTTGTAGAGAATACCTTACGTCCTATCTTGAGTGGATGCACAACTGTGTTAAAGGACACTAAGGATTTCCTTGTAGAGTTAGGTGTACACCTTGAAGCACTTGCAGATCCATGCTGGCTGGTTACATTAGACATAGAATCACTTTTTACAGCAATCCCGAATGACTGGGGTATTGAAAGTGTTAGAGACCTTTTACATACAAAGGAAATGCAACCTAATAAGATTAGTTTAGTGTATGCACTGCTTGAGATTATCTTAGAAAACAACATTTTTATGTTCAGAGATGAATATTATATACAGAAGGTTGGCGTGGCTATGGGTATTGCCTAGGCCAACAGTTACGCCAACCTGTCTCTTGTTCAATGGGAGATTAATCATGTGATTAACAACAATGAATTTGCTACATCCATTGTCTGGTATGAACGTTTCATGGATGATATCTTCCTTTTGTGGCATGATACAGAGGAGCCCCTTAAGGAATTTATTGTATACATCAACAATGTGACTATATTCCTTAAATTTACTCATAAATATTCTGACAGGGAGATAGAGTTTCTAGATGTCAAGGTTGGTAGAGATTCATTTAATTTAGTATCTACTACTTTGTATAAGAAACCCATCAAGAAGAATACTGTACTTCATAACAGCAGTATGCACCCTAAACATACTAGAGCAAATGTCCTGAAAGGGAAATTTATTGTGTTATGCGTTTGTATAATGATGATATTGCTTTACAATCAGCACTATTTGTGCTAAAACAAGAGTTTATGTCAAGAGGGTATAGAGAGCATGATATAGACACACAACTGGAACTAGCATGTAGAGAGAGAAGTAGTAGGTGTAAACCATATTATAATATGTAAGTTGGAGTATGTAATAGTGATAACATCTATACAGGCCCTAAAAATACTACTGAGATGGATGCACTTAGAATGCCACTCACATATGCTAGTAATATTAATATAGTGTGCGTTATTATTAAGAATAACTGGGACATTCTTTCTAATGTTAACAAATTAAATGGAGTTATAGGACATGAACCTAGATTCACCTTTAGGAACAACAGGTCCTTGAAAAGACAGCTCTGCTACAAGATTGACAATGTACAACAATATAATCAATCTGACAGGTTAGGTACGTACTGTTGTAGGAGGTGTACAGACTGTCAATATATACATGTGGGAGGCCGCTTTTTACATCCACACAAGGGGTTCACCTTTGAGTCTAATTTTTATGCTGATTGTCAAACGAAGAATGTGGTTTACTTTAGTTATTGCACAATCTGCTATGCTTTTTACATAGGAAAGACCAATTGTCCTTTGAAAGACAGAATACTAGAGCATATAAGGGATATCAGGAATGCTAAGGAAAGCAGTGCACGTGCAATGCACATCAAAGAAGAAGATCACACACTTGGTTTTAAGTTTTTTGTACTTAAAATAGTCCCTGTTAATAAAAGAGGAGATCATTTGAATAGTCGTACAGAAGGTGTTGAGCAATAATGGATACTCAAATTCCAAGCGGATGTACCACCTGGACTTAATAATAAAGTATCCTTAAAACCTTTTTTAAAAGCAAGATCACTGAAACATTAATATTTGTATGTAATGTGTATATATAAAACATACCTTTTAGTAATATTTACTGTGCTTAGCCTTGCTATATATATTTTTATACTTTGCATTTTTTGAACATATACTTATGTATTTTATGAATATATTTGTGTATACATATAATTTTAATACATTGCTTCATGAAGGTATTATTAGAGTTTTAAATAGTTAGGATATTTGTATAGTTGTTGACTATTTCATTTTATAACATTTGCACCTTGGTGTGCTAGCACTTTAATTTGTACTCCACATGCTTTTATGTCTTGTTTTTATTGGTTGCTATGTGATCTATGAGTCTATTTAAAATGTTTTGTTAAACCTGTTTAATGTTAGTCTGATGAAGCGGGGGTTGTCTGCGAAAGCACTTACTTTCTCTGTGTTCTTTTATATTAAACATACTTTTGCTAACGTACCTGCTGTGTGCCACCAACGTTTTTTTTCTCTGGATATTTACAAGTAGAAATGTAGTTGTCTGTGCATGTCCAACAAAAAAAACACAGGGAGCTCAATGGACTGGCTAATAGAGAAGTTGGAAACCACTTCGGGGAGAAAGGATGGGTTAGTACGAAGGGATACTCTGTCCTTATGGAAGATTAGATACGGGCTCTGGATGCATAAGGCTTGTAACTCAGATATCCATCTGGCTGATGTGACCGCTACCAAGAACAAAGATTTCCATGATAGGAATTCTAGATGACATGTCGCAGCACTTAAAGGGGTGTAGAGAGAGAGAGAGAGAGAATGTAGAACCTGAGAGAGATTCCATGTCTCTACAGGTTGCCTGATAGGAAGTCTGCTATGGAAAATTCCCTTGAGAAAGGACTTGCAAAGTCAGGTGGAGATAAGAGGGCCGCCATCCGAACCGTTGTGGAAAATGGAAATAGCTGCTAAATGTACTCGAATAGTAGAAGCTGATGTCCCATTGTCAAACAACTCAGAAAGATACTAGAGTATAGCAGCTGTAGGAGATGAAAAAGGATCAAGCATGTGATTATTAGACCAGATAGCAAACCTTTTCCACTTGTCTCTGTAGAGTTTTCTGGTGGATGGTTTATGGGAGGCCAGAATAATACCGTGAACAGGTGAGGAGAGGGTTTCCTGCCTGGTGACTAATGGAAGTGGAGAAGCCAAGCTGTCAGCTTGAGAGTGGACAGACTTGGGGGAGTCAGCCCTTGTGGGTGAGATATCAGGTCCTGATGAGTGGCCAGGATCCAAGGAGGTTGTAATTGGTGAGGTCGGAGGAAGGGAAACCACACTTGTTGAGGCCAGAAAGGGGCAATGAAGATTACTTTGCATCTCAACCGGATTGCTTTCTTTAGAAATAGGGGTATCAAAGGTATCGGAGGATAAGCATAGAGGAGACCCGTGGGCCAATCGTGAGTCAAAGCATCTCTTGGTGATTCAGAATCCAAAAAGATAGCAAACAGAACCAAGAAGAATAAATCCAAGGCGGAAAGCCGAACCAGGATACAAATTAATACTTTATTGTAGACCAGTAAAAAACAAGTGCTTTGGCTCGGTTACTACCGAGCTTTATCAAGTTAAAATAAAAAGTGCAACAGGGAGTTTAAATACATTAGATAAAATGCTAATTGGTTAATCAGCGTGTCGAATTACAAACCAGGTGCATTAAAATCAATGTTGCATTAAAGCACTTAAAACAGAAACATCTCATTGGTGTCACAAAAATAAATGCAGTTTTTTTAAAAATGTGTTGAAGCAAATCCATAGGAATAAATGAAAATAAAAAGAATAATAAAATGAAAACGGCTACTGGGTCTGAAGAACATATTAATTAATATTGTTCAAGAATCAAAATATTTAAATACAACAGTAATGAAAAAAACAATAAAACTGGTTTCAAAGATATTTATATAAAGAAAATATTTAAAATGTTGTATATGTTTATATATTAATAAATATTTGTGTATGTGTATACATGTGAATAATTTGCAAAAAGCAGATGAAATAAAATGAAATGAAATAAAATAAAATGAAATAAATTAAAACAAAAAACACAAATTATTTGTCATGTTCCCCATGGGAATTTGTTTAGAAAAAGGTATACATAACTTGTTATAGTCGAGCCTTTCTCAATTTAAGAACACTGCTTATGTTAATGTTGTCATTCAATCCAGGATATCTACCTGCATCCAACTTAAGTTGCCATATAAGTTCCTTGTACTCAAGAGTTGTTTCCCAATCGCCTCCCCTGGCGTCCGGCATCACTTGCTCTAGCACAATAAATTTGAGATCAATTTCGGGGCAAGAAAGGGAATGCTTATAAAATGCATTAGATTCCTTGTGCTTGCTTAAGTCATAGAGATGCTCGTATATTCTTTTTCTAAGTGACCTCTCGGTTTTACCAACATAGAAACTTAAACAGGTGGTACAAAAGCCTAAATATACTACTCCTTTGCTTCCACAGTTGTAATAGCAATGGGATTTAATGTTGAAATTCCTAGAGGGAATGAAGAGGGTGGAAGCGTTAATAATGGCATGGCACTGGTTACAAGACCCACACTTAAAAGTACCTAGTCTTGCTTTACGGGTATTAACCAGGGAAACAGATTTTCTTTCAAATAACTCTTTGAAGTTGATATCCCTCTTTCTTACAAAATTAGGGTGTGCTGGTAATATGTCTTTAAATTCTTCGTGGAAGGTCAAAACAAGCCAATGCCTCCTAACCACCTCCTCAACCTCAGGGGAATTACCAGAGTAGGTATAAATAAAACTACTCTGAGAAAAGTCAGGTACCATGGTGGTATTAACTGTGTTAGAGGATCCCCCAGTACCAAGAAGTGGGGGATATTTAGTTTCTCTATAGTCCGTCACTTCCTTTGCCAAAGAGGTGACTAGGGAAGATGGATAACCCCTGTCAGTAAACAAAGACTTCAAAAAATGCATTTCGTCTAGAAAATCAACAGTGGTGCTGCACATCCTAGAGGCTCTGATAAACTGACCCTTGACAATGCCTTTTTTCTGACAAAATGGGTGTCCGCTCTGGAAATGCAAGTATGAATTAGAGAATGTAGGTTTTCTGTATAACTTAGAAAGAAATGTTTGATTATCATAATCTTTGTACAAAGTGACATCAAGATAGTGAAGTTCATTTTCACTAATATTGTGAGTGAACACTAAAAAAGAAGTAGTAGAATTGATATAACGAGAGAAATCCAGGAATTGATTAAGAGTGCCGTTCCACAGGATACAGATGTCATCCAGGTATCTCCTATAATGTATTAAGTGTTGAACCCAAGTGGTAGAAAAAATAAACATCTGTTACCATTTATGCAAGACTACATTGGCATACAAAGAAGCACACGATGCACCCATAGCCACACCTTTCTTTTGCCTGAAAAACTCACCATTAAAATAAATGAAATTGTTTTGTAATAAAATTTCCATAAACTCAACTAAAAGACCAGTCATTTTGTTACTAAGGTTGGTTTCAGTGGTCAGTACATCGTTAAACCACTCAAGCCCTATTGTGTGTGGTATACTAGGAAAGAGGTCTTTGATGTCAATAGTTATCATGAGGAGTTCAGGCTGGAAAAAGGAGGGTTGAATGTCTTTGAGGAAATCCCAGGAATCCTTACAAACATGTTCCAGGGATGAACCAAATTGCTTTGTAATGTGGTCAATGAATTTACCTAAGGGTTCAGTGATGCTTCCTGCTCCTGAAACAATAGGCCTGAATCTCAATGGATCCAGACCTTTATGGATTTTTGGGATTCCAAAAATTACTGGTGTTTTGGGTTTCTCAACATATAAATAATTAAACAATTTCTCATTTATAGCTCCTTGTAGCAGGTGGTCAGTAAGCATGTATTTGATCTTGGAATAGGCTAGATTAACTTCGTTCCTGGATACAATCTCGTATTGTTCACTGTCTTGTAACATATCATAAATGTAACTATCATAACTAGAATTGTACATCAAAACAACCCCACCACCCTTGTCTGGTTTCATGACCCTGATGTTCTCTTTCTTAAGATGGTTAATGAACCAGACTTCGTATTCATCTAAATTAGTGGGCAGTGATTTTATTCCCTGTGGGTGCAAAATTCTAAGATCCTTCTCAACTAATTCTTCAAAAAGCTTAATCAAAGGATGTGTAGGGGGGTTGAATGTACTAGTTCTACTGAGCCCGTTTTTGATGTAAGATTGTCCTTTAAAATGATGTGCTAAATTTAAATTTCTAGCAAAAAGTTTAAGCTCAACTAAAATTTTGGATAAACTGTAGGGGCGCATGGGAACAAACTGAAATCCCCGAGTAAATAAATCAAAAATTCGATCCGTTACTTGCAAATCCGTGTAGTTGTATATGACAAAATTATCCTTTTTAGTAATAAAGTAGTTGTTACCCATTATAGTAAAAAGACTATCTTTGTGTGAGGGTAACGTTTCAGATACAATATGATTGTCATTTAACTGTGTTTGTTGTTCCATGTCTGAGGTGGTTGTTTCTGTCCCCATGCCCCCGTTCTGCCGAGGGGCTGCTGAAAATCCTGTGAGGAGTTCTTTCTACCTTTCTCGAC
The DNA here is from genome assembly GCF_019279795.1 of Protopterus annectens. NCBI lineage: Eukaryota > Metazoa > Chordata > Ceratodontiformes > Protopteridae > Protopterus > Protopterus annectens. The sequence goes on along the minus strand of NC_056728.1, from coordinate 1,811,198,350 downwards.
TAGCCTTTCACTCCTACGAAGGGGTTCATAAGTTGTCCTAGAATAATTATCAAACCCCTTGGTCTGGATGTTCTTATTGTTATCCTGTTTATGTTCCCACCGGGTCCTATTAGGAGGGGGATAAGCTATTCCTTCTCTATATTCAGCTAAACCCCTATCTAATTTGCGTATTTTACGATTGAGTATTTTAACACAATATTGGTCAACTTCGTCAAAGACGTTGTCGTAGTGAAACTTCACACTCAAAAAATTGCTGTCAGTAACCAGGGAGTTGTTTAAAACATTTAACTCGTTTAAAAGAATATCGGCCTTCGCCTCATATTCTAAAATCATCACATTTAAAACCTCTAATCCAGCTCTATCAAATATTTCACATAATTTCTTATGATACAGTGTCCCCAGTTGAACATTATTGGGGAACTTGTAACAACGCAAACCTTTCGGTACACGTTTCACATTAACACACTCCTTTAGAGACTCAATCTCTAGTTGGTTGCTTTTATAAGCATACAATTTGTCTTTTAGTTCACCAAAGTCCTGCTCAATATTGTTATAATTGTTAGAGGACACAGTACCTTGATTAAATATGAATTGTCGACCTGCCCAAGAGGTAAAGTTGAAGTCATTGGGCTGTTTGTCAGGTATGTTGTTCTTTGAACGGTGCATACTTTCAGCGTGTTCACTATTAGGTGCCCTTAATACACTCGGGTTCACCGGAAGTGAAGAATGCAAGCCACTAGCAGTTCCACATGCAGTAGTCGGTGGAGATTTCCTCCTTAACTTCATAGCGTGCTGTTGGTTCCCAGGTAACAAAATGTTACAGCCGTTGTTACCCTCACACAAAGATAGTCTTTTTACTTTTGGAATCCCAAAATCCCATAAGATCTGGATCCATTGAGATTCAGGCCTTGTGTTTTTCTCAGAGCAGGAAGCATAACTGAACCTTAAGTAAATTCATTGACCACATTACAAAAAATTTGGGTTCATCCCTGGAACATGTTGGTGTGCTTCTTTGTATGCCAATGGTTGCATTTGCATAAATGGTAACAGATGTTTTTTTTTTTTGGGTTCAAGGTTCATACATATAGCCATTATAGGAATGACATGATGACATCTGTATCCTGTGGGATGGCATCAATTCCTTTCTGGGTCGTTCTCGTTATATCAATTCTACTTTTTTTTTGGTGTTTACTCACAATGATTAGTGAAAATGAAACTACTATCTTGATGTCACTTGTACACAAAATTATGAACATCAAACATTTCTTTCCTAAAGTTATTACAAGAACCATTCATCTCTCCTAATTCATGCATTTCCAGAAGCGGACACCCATTTTGTCAGAAAAAGGGTCAGTTTTGTCAAAGGGAGTCAGTTACTCAAGAACCTGTAGAATTTAAAGACATATTACCAGCACACCCTAATTTTGCAAGAAAGAGGGGGATACTTCAAAAAAAGATTTGAAGAAAAAAAAAATCTGTTTCTGTAAAACCGTAAAACCCTAGGCAAGTTGTGTGGGTCTTGTAACCAGTGCCATTCATTCCCTCTAGGAATTTCAACATTAAATCCATTGCTATTACAACTGTGAAAAGAAGCAAAGGTATATTTAGGCTTTGTTTGAGGGGGAAGCAAAAAGATAGCAGCAAGGCTGGCCCCAATGAGTGAAGATTTCTGCTGTTATGTTCTGGTTGAGAGACCACTCGTGTGGATGGAGGATGCATCTTCCCAGCCTGTCCGCAATCACGTTGGAGCTCCCTGGGATATGCGTTGCAATAAGAAAGCGGTTGGAAGCTATCGCCCAATACCAAATTCTCATGGCCTTGTGACATAGGAGGTAGGATTTGGTCCCTCCCTGTTTGTTTATGTACCAGACAACAGACATATTGTCCAACTGGATTGCAGTCGTTCCCGATGGAAGGAGAGGATGAAGTTCCTGCAACACTAACAGCACCGCTCTTAACTCCAGGACGTTAATATGCAAGTTGAACTCCAAGCTGGACCACGTGCCTTGGACTGTCTTTCCCTGAAAGTAGCCCCCATCCTATCAGGGAAGTGTCTGTGGTCACCATGGCATTGGGTTGAAGAGTCTGGAAGGGGTGGCACCAAAGATTTTTGTCCATTCTCATCCACCAGAGGAGATCTTGTTTGCAGGAAGTGGTGATGAGGATATGTGAGTTTAGAGGATGGAGATTGCATATCCACTGGGACAAAAGGAACCATAGTAATAGTCTTATATGCAATCTTGCCAGAGGAACAATCAGGATGGCTGCCATCATAGACCCCAGAGCCTGTAGAACTTCCCTTGCAGACACCTTCCTTCGACAGAGTATTACTTGTACTTGCAATCTTAATCTCTGAAGTCTGTGAGGAGGAAGAGAGACTTGGCTTGTCTGAATATTGAATACTGTTCCTATAAATTACAATTGTTGAGTAGGATGAAGGATGGATATCTCCCAGTGTATTGTGATGCCTAGAAACTCTGCCAGTGCCAGAGTGTAGCAGACAGCCATGACCAGTAGCCGCTTGGTGGGGGCGGAGAGGAGCCAATCCTCTAGATTTGGAAACACCTGGAATCCCTGTACTCTCACATGAGCTGTTACCACTGCTAGGCATTTCATGAACACTCTGGGGGCCGTCGAGAGACTGAATGGCAGGGCTGTGAATTGGTAATGATTGGCTCCCAGCCGGAAGTGAAGGAGACACCTGGAGTGCTTGTCCATTTTGATGTGGTAATACGCATCCCGGAGATATATCAAGCATATTCACACACCCTCCTGAAGAAATGGAAGAATGGATTGTATCATGACCATGCAGAATTTGGTCTGAACTACTGATTTGTTTAGTTGTCTGAGATCCAAATTGGGTCTCCAGTCCCCAGTCTTTTTTTGGCACCAAAAAGAATCTTGAGTAGAAACCAGATCCACACTGGTCTGGAGGGGCTTGTTGGATGACTCGCTTTTGACACAGCTTTTTTATTTCTGAAGCTGCTTCTTCCCTTTGACTGGGTGGAACATCGGGAAGGCATTTTGGAGGTCTTGACTAAGAGATTAGAGGGATGTAATAACCTCTGGAAATTATTCTGTGCACCCACTGATCATTTGTAATAGAGTGCCAGGCAGCCTGGTGCAGATAAAAATGAGCCCCGACTGCTTCCAGAGGAAAGCAATCGGGCAGCGCTTCAGGAGCACTGATAAGGTCGTCCAGAGAAAGAATCCATGGAATCCTGATTTTGGGGACCCCCCTGCCCCTAAAGGGGTGTCTTCCATTATTGGAATGCTCTCTGCCTCTGGGGGAATCCTCACCACATGCACTACTGAAAGGACCCTGAGATTTTTTGTGCCGTATCTTTCCACTCCTCTGGTTCCTGGAAAAAGAGCGCTGAGGTTTGGAAAAACATAGGTCAATGGCAGACAAGGTTTTTCCATCCTGCTCGCACCTTGTTAATGTGTTCTTCACTTTAGAACTGAACAAAGCGGACGGTTCGATAGGGGCGTTCAAGAAGGAAGACTTGAAGGAGTTCGCTAGGTCACAAATGCACATCCAGGCGTGGTGTCTCATAACTACACCTGCACCCACAGCTCTAGTCACCCCTTCAGTTGCGTGGGACAGCAACCTCATGGACAAGTTGGAGAGCAACTCTAGGGTAGCAAGCTGAGAAGCAACTTTATCACGTGCCTCATCAGAAACTTGACCAGAGAGAGTTCCAGAGAGTTCAGAGAAGAGATCTCTTTGGAGCCTTGTAAAATGTGCCAAATAATTCAGAGATCTGACAGCAAAGGTTGCTGAAGCAAAAACTCACTTCCCTAATCTGTCCACTACCTGGGACTCTCTGTTGGGTGGATGGACAGTAGGACTTTCCTCTGCAAGGTCCTTTTTGTGGCAGCCACCACCACCATAGCATCTACTGGTAAGCCTCTAGACAAACGGGGGTGTTTTTCTTGAGGGAGAAAGTATCTTGTCTGATCTCCGGGGAATGGCCTCAATGGTATCAGGGTTCTTCCATGCCCAATGCACGATGAGCTGGACTAACTCATCGGTGGGGGGGCTCACCCAAGAAGTAGAGGGCTGAGAGCGGAAAGCCTGCAGGAATACGGATTCCTCCGAGGAAGGGTTGGAGGGTTTCCAGTCACCCCTCTGCCTCAAAATTTCCAGGATGTCTCCAAAGGAGACATCGTCAGGGGATGACCGTGGGGAACCTTCCCCATCATTGTAGTCTGTATCTTCAGTGAGGTACTCCTTCGGGGAGTCCATGTGCTTCCTCTTACACATCCATTTCTGAGGTGGTTCTTCAGTGGGAGCGTTTGAAGAAGACTCAGCAAAGAGGTTACCCTGGACAGGGGTTTCCTGAGGCTTGGGCTCTCGGTGTCCTGGGGGAGGTGGCCTGTGATAGCTGCAGCTCAGAAGGAGGAGGGGGAAAGTCCGACATAGGAGGAGCACTTCCCAAAACAAGCACCTTCTCCATCACCCGGAAGGCAGGCCTGCCCAAAGAGGAATGGGAGCCCGGAACCGAGGAAGACAATTTCGGAACTGAGGTCACTGCCCGCTCCCGGGACAGAGCCTCCAGCAAAACTGTGGTGGGAGTCGCCCCTGGATCCAAAGACAAAACTGATGAAACAACTGGAACCGTACCTGGAACTGGGGGTTCCACCCCCCCCCAAGCATGAGATTGAGGAAGTGATGATTCCAAAGGAACCGAAACCCAAAGGGGCCTCTGAGCCTCAGAGAAGGTCACTGTCGGTGCCATGGAGAGGATTCCCCCCAAGGATGTCTGAGCTATAGGACTTGGAACCTAAGGGTCCAAGGGAGGAGAATACGTGGGAATCGAGGGGGCAATGGACCAAAAACCCGGAGTGGGATGGGTTTTAGGAAAATTTGTAATCTCTCTGGTTGTCAGCAGCTGATTGAACAGGTGCACTACATCCAATTCAGACAGACTCCTGGTGGACAACAGGTGCACTACATCCAATTCAGACAGACTCCTGGTGTACCTTACCAACACCCCTGAGGGGGAGTCAGGTCGGTTCAAAAAGGGGCTAAAAGCTTGTCCTGAAAACAGATCCAGAGATGGGGCATACTGGGTCCATGGTGTAGGAAGAGTCGGCACCGAGGATTCCAGTTTCAAAACAATCAAAAGGGGGACTATCAATGCCGAGAAAGGGCTCGGAGCTGAGGTAACTGCTGGAGTGGAAATCATTATTGGCTCTGAAAAAGTGGTCAGTACTGATCTCGGAACGGAGCTGGGAGACGTTGGTGTTGTGGTAATTGCAGGCATCAAGGCTGGAGCTGAAATCACACTTGGAACCGTAGCAGTCGGTGCCGAGGGCAGTGCCGATGTGGAAGTCATCGAGATATCTGCAGAAACCACTGGAGCAGAACTCGGAACTAAGGTGGTCGGAGCCGAGGGGGCGATCTTGTGCTCCATGAATACCTTGTGGGCCTTATGCTTATGAGGCTTGCCCTTATCTCCAGCCAGTGAAGAGGGGTCAGAATGAGGGCGTTTTTTGTCCTTTGATGGAGGGGTTGAGACCTCTGACAGAAAGAGCCTCAGAAAAGGGAGAAGAAAGCAGGCCTTTCAAAATAAGGTTATTTTTCCTCTCATTCAGCATCCGCTGACTGAAACTGATAAAAATCTGACAGGAAGGTTTCACAGATAAGTGGGAAACCCCCAGACAATATACACAATCATCATGCAGGTCGCTATTGGGGAATTTACCATTGCAGGAAGTGCAATGCTTAAACCCTGAAGTCCCTTTCTTTTCAGACATACTGAGTATATCGACTCAACAATCCAAAAAAAGAATAGGGAAAGGAAGGAAAACAGAAAAATACCAACAATGGTATTAAGTGTACCACAATGGTAAAGAAGGATGTTTACTAACAATGGTAAGAAGAGGATACCTGTGGGTAGAGCTAGTTGAGATAATAAGATATAGAAGAGTTTTTAGGAGAAAAAAAATTTAGAAATACAGTAAATTTGAAAAAATACAACACTTAGCTGGAGACCTCAGTGAAACGCTGCTATATGGCTGTGTGACAAATGAGATCTGAGGTAACTGGGGAAGGGCATTGTGGGTAGCAGCTTAACTCGAGAGTTTTTGGTGTACACGAGCTTGGTATTAGGCCGACTCGGTTCTGAGGGCTCAGAACCGAACCCATCAGTGATGAATAGGAAGAAGATTAACAACTTCCGATTATACATTTATCCATATGTCCTGCACGCAAAAGCAAAATGCACTTCATGGGTACTAATGCAAGTGCGCAGTCTGGGACAAGACTTGATCATCTGTGAGTTGTGATAAAAGTGATTCACAGTAATTTTCTCTAAATAGGCTCATTAGTATAATCAGCATCAAAAAACTGAAAAATAAACTCAACAGCAGCATTACTGTGCTCATGACTCTACATAATTTGCTACATTGCATACAGAATTGTAGCATGGCCCACTTTTCGGCTTTTATTATCATTTCATGTGAGGTAAGTGAACAGGAAATACAACCTACAAATGTTAGAATACTTCTTTTGCACATCAAGAAAGATGTTACTGCTCAAGGCCAGTAGTCTAAAGAAGAAGCTTCACTCCCTCCAATCCCTCCTTACCTTGGAGAATCATCATTCTATGTCACTCAACTTATAAGTAAGGGCATCACATCTAGGTCTAGGGAAGTCATCGTGCCACTGTACTGTGCCATCATCACACCCATCATTGGCATGTACTTGATCAAGCATGTCTAACAAGTGGAATGTCCACAGAGATTCCTCACAAAAAGAATACAGGGTGTAAACACAATGTCCTGTGCAGATCACCTCAATGCCCTATCTGTATACTCTTTTTCCTACTAAATTTGAGAGGCGGTTTATGCTTGGTATTCAAGGCATCCTTGGATCCTGTTCTGATGGACATTTTGCATATCGGCAAAATGAACAACACCAGAAGTACCAGATCTAAGGATTTAAACTTTTCTTGCTTTGTTGGAGGGACAGGTAACTATATCATATAATCCCCACTCTGGACTAGGCTTTCCACCCATGTGAAGCAGAGCCCTTCCCAGACCTATTCAACTGCAATCTACACCAATGAATGAGAAATGGAAAATTCACTCCTTGCCAGCTGTTAAATCATATTGTAAACTAGTATACATCCCCTTAAAATAATCTCTAAGGCACAATAAATCATGTGATATATTTGGGTTGCATGGTTTAGGCCCCAGAGGTCGTTAACCTAGTATACACTTACGCACAGGCCCTGTATTTTGGCTGGGGACTGTAGGTATCAGAATCTTGACTCCCCTTTGTTGTTTTTTATATATACTCACCCACCCTCAGCAGTACCCTGCACTTGCACACCCACAGATGCCCACACACTGCTCATTGCTGGCAGCCTGTCACTGTGGCCCTCATCACCACTGCATATGATGACACCATGATCTGTCCTCAGTACTCTGATCCCATAGTATGTTCTGTCTAATCCACAGTGTGGCAAGTCCATGTGCAGTTTATCACAGCCTGGATATAGTATCGCATGCATCATTTTTTAATGTTGTAAAGTCCAAATTGGCTTATAGTTGTGAGCCAGGCACTGCCTCTTAGCCACAGTGTACTGAACATGCCTCTACATCACATGATCATGCCTTAAAGCTGGGTCATCTATGGGACCCTCAATAAACACCTACTCTGCTGCTGACACCAGGATTTCCTTTTCCTGAATGTGTGTTACTTACTGTAGTCGCTTGCATTCCGACATGTACTGTAATATTTCACAGACAGCAACTGTTTTGGTGCGTATTTCTCAATTAAGAAGCTGGGCATCACCAGAGACATCTAGAATGTGGGAGCAGGCTTCATCAGTCCAAAATTTGACAGTCCAAACATTTGACAATGTTTCTGCTCTGTGACATGGTAGTATTGTATGCATTCTCCAATATGGTCTGTGGTTTTCTTATTAGTGTTTCTAGCCATTGCTCTAAAACATATCCAGCATTACCAATAAGATGGCCGTAGGAGACGTCATTTTGCACAAATCACTGATGTAAGTCAGTTCTGTGACAGATGCGATAATCATAAGCCCTGCTTTTTTGGCACATTAATGCAGTGTATGTTATCTCCTGTGCACTGAAAACACCTGGTATTTAACAAAATGGAATCACTTATATTCAAAGGTGGGGCCTTGATGGCAATCTAGGTGCAACCCTTTCCAAACCAACAGCTTACTTTAGCTTCCTTCCACTGTACATTAAGAATTGCCCCATGTTTGTCACAAGCATTCTTGAATTATGTTATTGTTTTTAATGATACCACCTCCTCAGCCCAGCATGTAGTCAGTTGCTGGGCAAGAGCATCTCCAGCTCCTTGAATGGCATGATAATTATCCTTTCTTATATTAATGGCTTTATGCCAATTAAGTCACACAGTGTCTATATCTGCAATGATATCCTAGTTACCTTTAACAGCCTGACCAGGCAAGCTACCAGTATTAATATCTAATCCTGATAAAACTTACTTAATATGACAAAAATTGTGTCTTGACTAATTTCTGTCATGCTGGACTGAGTGTGACTCATTGTTATTTGAAATATTTTTGCTTTATGTAGCAAGCATTAATGACCATGCCAGTGACTCAGCAGGTAGTACACTCACCTTTGGTGCAGAAGGTTGTGGGTTCTATTCCCATACCAGGCAGATGGATTGCTGACACTGTAATGCAGCATAAGGAGGTGCTACACTCCTGAGTGTGCCACCCTTTGGATGAGATGTTAAATTGAGGCCCCCTTCTGCTTGTGTTTGTGGTAGTTCAGGTGGATGTAACAGATTCTATTGCACCTGCTGAAAAAAGTAAGGGAAGTTCCCCAGTGCTCTGGCCAAATTTCCTCTCATAGAATAAAGACCACTAGAAAAGAATAAATAGAATAAAGACCAGTAGAAAAGTAACTACTAGCCTAGTGGGACTAACCTGATCAGCAAATGATAAATAAATAAAATCGAAATAATTGTAGAAACTGCCACAACAATAATTTATGACTTCCAATTTTTTCCTGCAATATTGCATAATCTACAAGTTTAATGTCCTGCACACGCAAAAATCTGTGACAAAGATTAACCCTCCGTGGATCCACTGATGCCAGTGTATCCTTTCCAAGCCTATTTTAACATAACGTTGTCCCATAATCTATTCAACATAGAAGGGGTTGAAGATAGACTACTCTTTTCATCCAAAATAATTGCTTCTATCTACAATTCAAGCACCACCACCCCCAGTCCCAGATTTTATTATTCTCAGTCATCTTCCATCTCAATTTCTTTTGGTAAACTTCCCCTAATACCGACATTAACCAAATGTGACTTGGATGGAATCTGGCTGTAGTTACTGGCACTGTATACTGTTGTACATTTGCTAACCCCACCTTGGTTTAGTAATTGGCAAATATAGTTCTGTTCTGCATGTCATCATTTGGGAGAAAATCTGGTACTGCTCATTGGAACTTCTTAATATAGCATGATAAGGCCATGGGGGCAATTGTCTAATCAAGAACTATATTTTGGGGAGAAGAAGCATTTTAATGCTTTTTTTTCCTAATGACAGATATTAAATTTATACTGTTTCCAGCTACTAAAATTGTTATTAATATAAATCAGAAGTGATTTAGGATTTTTCAATACTGTCCAACAGTCTAAGAGTGTTATTCTGATGTAAACAAATGCTGTAACTGCACATACCTCCTGTTTTTCCCACTAATGATATTAACTAACACATTATTCAAATGTATTCATAATAGAGTTTAAGTTCCTGATGGGAAGTAATACCTAAAGTATGCAGTTGTGGGTGATCCTAGTGGATAATAACTGTTCCCTCAATTATATCATCTCGCCACAACCAGACATTTTAAGCATTAAGTGTGTTATTAGGGTTTTTGTCAATAAAACAAGAGAAGTAAAAGGACAGATGACATCCCATTTTATTCCCTTATTAATCATTATGCCCAGAAAGCATTCCATTGGTATATACTCTGTCAGTGAGGTATGCATACAACAATTTATAGTAATATATTATCCTGGAAAATTCAGAACTTATGAAGTAATCCATGTAAATTACTAACTTACAAAGTCAAAAACATTGTAAAAAACAATTAAAATCTCAATATCCTCTGATTTGGTAATCTGTAGCCATCTCTGCACATCTTTGTACATTTACCACAGCTGCATTAAATGGAGCTCCCCTTATCAGTACTTAGTGACCCCCCCCCCCCCGTTGCTCTATGGAAATATGTTTAAGCATAATATAAATGATTCAATAGTTAAGATTTTACATAAAATTTTAAGTCTGTATGACTTTAATGAGAAAGATCTGCAATTTTGTAGGAAATAATTTGTCCTTGTTAGAACTGGGAAACATAATTATAATAAGTTTTCCCCTCTTATTTTTCTCTAAAAGACTAGTAACTTGTGGACCAGATCTGCTTTAAATGTTTTTTTTTTTTACAAATTGAAACTGGAGGTCAAACCATGTGGCCCTGGTGCCGAGCAGCTACAAAGCTGTCAATGACATTTTAGATTTCTGAAAGGCTAATTACTGAACTAGTGAATAGGTTAACTATGCTTAGTGTCTTGAGGGATATTCTTTGAAAAAAAAAATCCATCTCTGTCCCATCATGTCTTCCAAGAGTTTAAAAATTATGTCTGTATTGCAGTGTCATAATATCAATACTTTGGATAGAATTGGGTATAATTCCAGTGCTGTTATCACTATGCATTCGATTTTGTAATGACATTTTCGTGTTTCTCCATAACCTTATTTACCGACTGCTGATATGCAGCTGCTTTGGGTTTTGGACTGGATTTCTCAATTTTAGCTTTAAATGCTTGCATTTTTTTTCTTTTCACTCTTATTATATTACAGTTTGTTTTATTTTAAAATTTGTTTTACCAAAAAGCTTTTTTTTTCCTTGGAGTTTAAAAGTTTTTGAATAGAGTCATTTAGAAAAAATCCTTTTTCATTAACTGAACGAAAAGGAATTCATTCTAGCTAATTAATGGGGAGAGCTAGAAATAGGATTAATTATTTAGCTGCATGTGCTGTAACAGTACTGCTAAAGTGCAGCTGGATTAGATTTTTACCAGCCACCTGCCAGTCACCAGCCCTGTTCCTGTTGTGCTTTTAAACTTGGTGGCTTTTGAGTTGCCTGCACTTACTGTAAATTTGATTTGGAAGCTCTTCCCAGGCTCATCTCATCTGCACATTCTACTGGTCACTGGAAAATGTAACTGGGAAGGCCCTTCCCTTAAACTCCTGAAGCTGGAGTTAGCCTTTGTTTTATGTAATCCCACTCACATAGTGCTCACTGCAGTGTTCAGAGTGTTAATCATTTTAGGTTCATAGGTAGGTACTAGGCTATCTGCTCAAAGGCATTTATAAGTCTAGCCAGAATGTGTTGGCTTTAGCCACCCCCTTAGATTAGTTCCCTGTGCCTCTGTCCAGCAGAGCCACTGAAGTGATCCCGAGGTAAACTTTCTGTTTCCCATCTACTCATCAAGATTTCTTTTGAAGAGTGTTAGCGAGGAGCTCTGCCTAATGTAGATTGGGATCTTATTCCAAAGCATGGGAAGTCTCTGGGACAGGAATCTATCCCTCCAGCACGTCCTATTTATTGTTCTGGTGAGGTTTAGATCGTTAGAGCGTGTGGCTCATGGGGATATAGTTTTCTTTAGGTGTAGCATGTCCATCAATTCTGGGTTGGACATGGCCTTGTATGTCAGGCAGAGATCACCTCTGAGTAGGCGGTATGCAACCGAGTACAGCTGTAATTTCTTCAATCAAGCTGCATAGGGCATCTGTTTGGGGCCAGTGATGCTCTTGGTGAGGTACTTCTGTGGTCTTTCCAGCTGTTGCAGGTGTCTTGTAAGGTACATCCCAAATGGGGTGTTGTACTCTATGATGGGTGTGATGAGTAGAGAGGCACAATGACCTCTTTTGATCTGGATGTGAACCCTTTTGTGATTAGGTGGGCCACGTAGAAGGATTTTCTAACCACTTTGGCAATGTGATTATCAAAGGTGAGATAATTATCTACTTGGGTCCCCAGATCCCTTATTACGTCTTCCATATTTAGGGGACTACCACCTATGTGGTAGTTTGTGGGTACTTTGTTTTTTCCAAAGGGGATTATTATGCACTTTTTGGCATTTAGCTTGAGGCCATGATTTTAACACCAGGTATCCGTCTCAGTGAGACCCTTTTGGAGGATGTCTGTGTCAGCTGGAGAGTCAATTATAGCCCCTAGTTTGCAGTCGTCTGCGAACTTGGTCAGCCATAGCATGCTTGCCTGTACCTCTGAGAAGTATAAACTGAACAGGAGGGGTCCTAGGACTGAGCCCTGGGGAACTCCACTTGTAACCGATTTAGAGTCGGACCTAGCTCCCGCAACTCTCACCATGTGGGTTCTGTCCATGAGCCAGTTGACAACCCATCCTGTGACGTAGGGGTTTATGTTCAGGCTGATGAGCTTGTCTATAATACCAGAATGGGGAATGGTGTTGAAGGCCTTTGCGAGGTCTAGGTAGGCTGTGTGTACCACCTTTCCCTCATCTATAGCCTTGGTAACTGTCTCAAAGAAGTCCACCAGGTTTAGGAGGCATGATCTGCCCTTAACAAAGCCATACTGGGTAAGGTCCAGTGTTTGGAGGTTCCCAATGTCTCTGTTAATGAGTTCCATGATGATGCGCTCCATAGCCTTGCAGACCAAGCTAGTCAGGCTTATAGGGCGATAGTTCCTGGGGTCTGTTGTGGCTCCACCTTTGTGGAGCAGAATAACTGCTGCTGTGCGCCACTCTATGGGAATGTAGCCTGTGGAGAGGCTAAGTTTGAACAGAGTGTTTAGGTGAGGGTTTAGTTCGTCTTTGAGCTTGTGTAGGACACAGCCTGGGACACCATCTGGTCCCATTGATGCTGCATTTTTGGCTTTGGAGAGGGCTGTTTTAACCTGAGTGTCTGTGATTTCAGGGACTCTACATTCTTCTGGTATGGTTATGGGCCCTTTTAGGGGTGAGAGGGGGGTGAAGTTTGCACTGAACCTGTCTGCCAGGATGTTGGTGATATCGGTCGGTTCAGTGTATTTTGTGCCATTTTGCACTAACTCTGAGCAGATCTGAGCATTGCCACTTAGATTCTTGACATAGCTAAAGAATGCCTTGTGATTATCTTTGGAGTCCTTGGCAATTTTTTTTCCAAAGCTCACCTTGGATGATTTTATGAGGGATCATAGTTTCTTGCTGATACTGATCAGGGATGTCTTCCCTTCTTGGGATTTTACTCTTTTCTGTACTAGTTTCCTCCTTCTATTGTATAGCTTGTTTATGGCAGGAGTCCGTCAGACTGGTTTCCTTTTCTTGGAGGAGTGAATCTTGGTTTTGCTTGGGATGGCCTGATCCATGCATTCTTGTAGGTACCCATAGAATGCATTAGTAAAGGATTTTGCAGCTTGGACAGTGTTATCCTTCAGCATGGGGGCTTTGAAGCTTTCCACCTCGGTCTTAAGTAACGTGAATTTTGCTTTTGAAAAGTTTTTCACGGTGGTTTTCTTGTCCACGGGTGGGGGCAGAATGTGGATATCCAAAGTGATTTGCTTATAGTGAGATCTAACCAGTGAGGGGGCGACCTCTGGTGTGGAACACCGGTCGCCCAAGTTGGTGATGACCAGGTCCAATATGTTGTCACCTCTGGTGGGAGTGTTGACCAGTTGAACCAGGGTGTTTCACTTTATAAATTCTAGGAAGTGTTGGGGAAGGGAGTTAGTACTTGAGTAGTTCTCCCAGTTAATGTTTGGGTAATTGAAATCACCCAATATTAGGGTGTTTGGTAGGACCTTTATGTTTCCCGGTGTTTCTAGAAATGTGGAATGGGGGTCCTGGGACATGGTGGGTGATCTGTAGCAAGTTAAAATTTGAATTGCAACTTTGCCCATTGTTAGTTGCACGTGGATGATCTCTGAAGCATTGTGCTGTGCCACTAACCTGGAGGTGTGGGTGTCCTTGATGAATATGGATACGCCCCCGCCTTTTGTATTTTGGTTTGGGTTCTGTGGCCAAAATGTATGGTATGAGTTGTAGCCTGGTAGTGCTGGTGTGCTCTCTGGAGCCTTAAACTAGGTTTCTGTTACTGCACATATATCAATTTTCTCCATGCTGAGGAGTGCCTCGAGTGCGTGCATTTTGAGGTTCAGACTTCTGGCATTGAGTAACATTACCCTCAGTTTTTTGTTACCTGTGCTATTTACGGTGGTGGGTTTGTCTTTTGAGCCTTGCCTAAAAAAGGCACTATGGGGGTGGCAAGAGCCTTGGCCAGTATTCGAAAGCCTAAGGGTGACAGGTGCAAGCAGTCTCTAGTGAAGCAGCGTGGCTTGTCGAGCATGTCATCTCAGGTGGACAGACACTGGATCCCCTTTGAATGACACCAGAAACTTAGCCAATTGTTGAAACTGAGAATTTTTTTCTTTATACCGTGGTATCATTCTTGGTAAAATCTGTAATACCTGGGACTGAACTACTAATCACTGGATAATCTGGGGACTGCTTTTCAGGAATCAGCTTGGGAATAGTGCTTCCATTTTCCTCCTGGGATAAGAAGGAGCATGGAGACATTATTTCTTAACATTCCTAGAGGTTTCCAATAACTGCAAAGCCAGAAAATTGCTACTTATGAGTCATCTTGGCATTAATGCTATTTGTTTGCTTCAGATGGTTGAAGTTGCAGGAGGCCATTCATTCCTGCTGATCTTTGGGCAGTATCTAGGTTCATAGGTTCATAGATGTGTACTAAGATAATAGCCCTGGTGCCTTTACAAGCCTGTCCATAAGATTACCCTGCCATATAAAGGACTTCACTGAGTGGTCCAGTTGCAATATTGGTGAGAACCTCTTCAAGGCCTTTGTGCAGCTTGGCTGTTTGTGGTGTTCCCTGCTGTAGGTTCTATCCAGGGTCTCTACCAAGAGAAGCGTATAACAAGTATAGTAAATCCAGCAACATCTGGGTTAATTCTACTTCTCAGGAAGCAGCCTGGGGTTCAGGCTACTCTTTTGCTTCTGGTGAGAGAGAAGAAGCTAAGTATCATTGATTCCTAGCTGCATGCAGCTGTGTTGATACCAGCACTATCACCACTACCAGCTAGACAGCACCTCCAATAATCAGCTGCAAATATCATAGGAGATGCACCCCCCCCCCCTTCAGCCCACATTAGTAAGCACATGGAACCATACATATACACTTTCAAAATATTTCTGTAGCAATCTTGGTTAAAATGGGCATCCTGAAACAATGTAGTAATTGTCTCTGTGACACCCCACCACTGACCCAGTAATCATGCAGCCTCAGTCCTCATCACTGGCAAAAGTGGTAGATGTACACACTGGGAGGATGACAAATACACACACAGTAAAGTGCAATTTTCCTTAAGAGCACACAGAGACCACAATCAGTCTGGGGTTGGTTTATCCCTCTTTCTACATATCCCAAATAAGACTCCCTACTGGCACAGTTATAGATTTGAGATCTTAGCTGCATGACCAAGCCAAGACCTCCAGCACCCTCTCTGTCCAACCAGTACTTCGTGTCCCTGCCCAAGTAGCTGACACACACACACACACACACACACACACACACACACACACACACACACACACACACACACACACACACACACACACACACATATACGCATCCTTTGAGGTTTCATTTGCACACACACACACACACACACACACACACACACACACACACATATACACATCCTTTGAGGTTTCATTTGCACACACACACACACACACACACACACACACACACACACACACACACACACACACACACACCTGGAAAAGGCTGGCACAGGTTTACTAGCTATGCCCCCTTCTGCCCAGACTATAAGGTAGTTTGTGCTGCCACTAGACACTACTTATCAGATACTTTAAGGCCCTTAGCAAAGGGTGTCCAATCTTACTGTGTAATATTACTATTAATCCAAATGGTAGTTTGACCAAGAGCAAGGTTATTAGCAGTGGCCTGCACAGTGTCACCAAATAGATAGGCAAGTACTTTAAGAGCTTAAAATATGTCTCAAAAATTTCAGCCACAGTGAAAGGTTTATATTTAATAATAAATAATAAAAGAACAAAAAATACTCAGTAAATAATCACAGTTACAGCAAAGTTCAAACTCACAGGAAATACTTAAAACAATATTGCAGGACAGTCTCAAAGAAATAAAGAAAACATCTAAGCTATATTTCACTATATTCCTGTCTGTATCTAAGAGACATTACTGTACCCTAGACTTATAGCAAGGCAAGACAGATGTGGTGAGTGGGTTTTCCAGCTGATGTTGTCAGGTCAAAGATAAAATATAAAATGTTCTACCTCTCTCAGAGAGTTCTTAAATTAATATCTCAAATATTGCAGCTGGCATTCTTGGAGCATGACATCCTTTTTTGTCATGTGACTGTTCCAGGTGAAAATCCCCACTGTAGCTGGTAGCATTTAGTATCTCTCTGTGAAAATACATAAACAAGGACTTCTCTTAAATCTAAGGCAAATGGTGGAATTTGTAAACTAATTTACATTCCTCCAAATTTAAAGACAATACAAAAATACTTCTAGTTTTAGACATTATGTCTCCTGTTACACTGAAACCATCTTTTATGGTGCAGTTATAAAAGAATTTAATTTCAACTATTTTCTGAAGTTTTGCAAATTAACCTTCTATGTGCCAGTTCCCACTATTACAATATATACATTTACACAGTTATAATAGTTTATATACATTTCTGTTCTTTTCTAGTAGGGTGCACTGTGGATACATCTTTAAACTGAGTAACAAATATAAATAGACTATGTAATAAAAGAAAACAGTCATTGCATGTAAAAGTAAGTACAACTCTGAAGATACATAAAAGTTATTGCTAAACTGAGCAGGGAACTGTGGACCTTGATCAAATCAACCCAAACCATATATGAGATAAAAATTGCCACCCAGACAAAGGACAACCACAAAGCCTTCTTTATGACAGAAACCTTAGAAATAATGTCCATCACTATTCAGAGCTAATAGTAAATGGTATCACATACTCAAATCTTAAGAGCATAGGCAGTCTACTAGCAGATAAATTTAGTTCAAGCTGTAACCCTCTCTCCTCCTTACATTCCCAGATCTCATGCCCACATCACCATTCCCTCCTCAAATCTTCCATGAGCAAGTCCTCAAGGCACTGTCCAAGAACACAGTTTCTATGGAGCCAGATAACATACCAAGCTGCTTACTGACCATCTTTATACAAGACCTATCAGACCTCCTACAGAGGGGTTTCTGCTAGACTAATGGAGGATAGTGACGGTCATCCCATTGCACAAAGATGGGTATCAGTAGATCAAAGAAATTGTAAACCTATAAGTCTGGCCAGCCTCATCTGTAAGGCTATAGAAAGGATTATAATGGAAATAATAAATAAGGACATAGGAAATCTTCAAATTCTAGACCAAAGCCAGTTTGGATTTATTAAGGCCAGATCCTACCTACTTGACCTAGTTAACTTCATTAAGAAGGTTACTAAACCAATGGACGACAAAGGGCAAATCAGTACATACTGCATATCTAGTCCTTACAAAGATATTTGACACCATCTCACACATGGTTATCATAAACTAAATAACTATCCCAGCTAAATACTAATCCCTCTGTAACTCACTGGCTAGCTGTTTGGTTCACAAATAGAACCCAGTAAATTATGGTGGGCTGCTGTAACTACTACAAAAGACCTGTCATTAGCAGTGTACCCAAGGGTTCAATACTTGAGACACTGTCTTTTGTATTTACTTCTTGGAGGGCAAACATACTGTTAAAAGTTTATGGCTGACCAGCTCTACAGATGATTGTAAACATGATGCAGTTATAAACTACCCAGATCCTCCAAGAAGGCCTTTCCAAAAACAATAACTGGTGTCAAAACCATGGACTAATACTGAATGCCAGGAAATGCATAATAGTATCATTTGGCAAGCAAGAAGACCATTGTAACTATCACATTGACAATGTTCCACTGAAAACTGACCCGGTAGTTAGTGGCCTTGGAACCTATGTAATCAACTAACTGTCCTTCGATCACCATGTATCCACTATTACAAGAAAGTGCTTTTTCATTGCACAGCTTATTACTAAGGGTATAATGTCCAGGTCCAGTGATGTGATCTTTCCACTGTATTCCATACTCATCAGACCAGTATAATGCCTCCTTAAGTATATACCTGTCCAAACATTTCACACAACTCAAATGCCCGCAATGCCTTCTTACTAAGAAAATCAAAGATCTAAATCATAAAAACTATGCAGACAATTTCAAAACCTTGCCCCTCTTTTTAATGTCATGCAAGCTACTGAGAAACCACCTCTACCTCATGGACAGTCTCGACAGACCCAATCCTGGCAGACCATGGGCACTGGAACCATAGAGCATGGGGCGAAGGGAGCCCCCCACTTTTGCAGATCATCCATACCTCTGCCCTTTCATTTTCCACACCTCCAACTGCCGCGATGACATCAGTGCACATATTTCCGGTTATTTTGCGAGCGGGAACACAGAGTCATTCAAGCTGCTGCAGAAACGGATTTAGTCTCAGAAGCCTGTAATGGAGCAGATTTATTTAGTCTCAAAAGCCTGAGATGGAGCAGAGGGTTAGCATCTGGACTGACAGGAGTAATGGAGCAGAGTAGTCTCACAGGATTTAATTGCAGAGTGGAGCGGGAACGGATGGACAGAAGCTGAAGTCTGTTGTCTATCAGAGTGAGTACACTGCATATTTTGCAGAGGTGTGTGTGTGTGTGTGTGTGTGTGTGTGTGTGTGTGTGTGTGTGTGTGTGTGTGTGTGTGTGTGTGTGTAAATGCCCCCAGCAGAATACGTCTGGTGGCTAGAGGTACTCGGGCTCAAACCCTATACCTTGGGTACAGGTAAAAAGTGCCTAAAGTCCCTAACCATCATCACTTGTGAATTTATGCCTCACATTGTTGTTCTGTTCCTCTGGTTTTGCAGGACTGGTAAAACAAAACCTGTTATTCTAGCAATTTTCTAAGGTTATAAAATCAGTATTTGGAATGTGTCCCTAAACCTTTTATTCTAGCAATTTTCTAAGGTTATAAAATCAGTATTTGAAATGTGTCCCTGTTTTGGGGCTGTATTCCCCCATTATTGGCTTTGTTCTGTGTTTTTGTGCTAAGAAGTTGAGAGCTATTGTGAGAAGTGAGAACTGAATTCACTAAATGATATGATAGCCATTTAAGTTTGTCTTCCCATCTTTCAAGAAACTGCTGGTTTAGCTTAGTGGTATGTTGCTCTGCCTGTAGTGCACAGGGTTCTGGGTTAAAGACTTGGCAGTGAAATGCATGGTGGTAACATTTTATGCAAGCAACTTTCCAAAATTATACACTCAATGTTTAAAATGTGTCCCTGGTTTTTGGCCTTTTGCCCCTCCCCCCCATTGAAAATAAGGTCAAGAAGCTGTGCAACACGCCTATGGCTTACACTCTACTGTGATTCTGTGTTTATATATTGTGTGTAGAAGTAGACTGTTATCATGGAAATGTTCTCAATAGGGCAGTTTTGTCATTATCGGTGCATGCATTTTGCTTCATTGCCTACTGGAAAAATGTTCAAACAATAAATTTTAAAATGCAATTGTGTGTGGAGGTAGGCTGTTATCATGGAAATGTTCTGAATAAGGCAGTTTGTCATTATTGGTGCATGCATTTTGCTTCATTGCCTACTGGAAAAATGTTCCACACACAATTGCATTTTAAATTTGTTTGAAGTAGACTGTTATCATGGAAATGTTCTGAAATGGGCAGTTTTGTCATTATTGGTCCATGCATTTTGCTTCATTGCCTACTTGAAAAATGTTCAAACAATAAATTTAAAATGCAGTTGTGTGTGGAAGTAGACCTTTATGATGGAAATGTTCTGAATAGGGCAGTTTTGTCATTATTGGTTAATGCCTTTTTGTTTCATTGCCTACTGGAAAATTATTTAAACAATAAATTTAAAATGCGCTGTAACTTAAGTCTAACAAGTGTGCTGTATTATACAAGGAATATAATTTAATACAATCAGGAAGGTGAATCAAGGAATGCATACATGTATGCATGGCCCTAAAAATGTGTTTGAAAGTGTGAAAGGCTCAAAATCATGGGCAAATTCTAAGCTTTACTCTTGTTACCAAAGCAATGGATGAAGGTAAAACAGTTCACACCACATTACCTTGACCTGGCCAAGCCTTTTGACACAATCCCCTACTCAGGTGTAGTACAAACGATGAATAATGTAGGAGCAAACACTTACATCACCAGCTGCATTGTCAACTTGTCTCACAGGATGCAGGAGATCAAAACGGGGGAAGAAACCAGTTACCAATGGAGTCCCCCAGGCTTCGGTGCTGAGACTTTTTCTGTTTGGCATATACATCTCAAAAGTAAAAGGAAATACCAAAGAGCTTTGGCCAGCTAAGTTTGAGATGACTGCAAGCTAAGAGAAGTTATTGAATCCCCAAATGACTTAACTATCATGCAGGAAGGTTTGTCCCAAATAATAACTGGTGTCAAAATCATGACAATTCCCTCTGAGAACTGATCCAATTGTTTGGCATTTGGGAATTTGTGGGTACAGTGACCTAACATTTGCCCAGCATGTGCCCAGAGTCATAAGAAAGCCTTTCTATATTGCACAGCTTATAAACAAATTGATTGTGAATAGATCTAGAGCTGTTGTTGTCCCCCTTTACAAAGCTCTCATTATGTCAGTCATTTTGTATAATGCCCACTTTGGCATGTATCTGTCCAGCCCCATGCAACAATTGGAATACCTTCAGAGATACCTTACTAAAAGGATACAAGTCCTAAACAACAGGTCTTGCATGGACCACCTCAAAGATTTATTACTATACTCAGTATCCTACAGAGTGCTTAGAGGTGACATATCCTTCATACAAAGCAGCCTGCAACATAATACAGATGGACCTACTGAACATCAGCAAGTCAAATGGCATCAGAAATATTCAGTCCAGGTATCTAAACTGAATGTTGTGGCGAGATGGATATATATCACAGAGGCTACCACTGTTCCGGAACAGACTATCCATAAAAATAAAGCAAAGCTCATCCATCCATATTGAAATGCAACTTGGATCTAAGAATGGGTAATAGAAAATGTACTCCAGGACTTCTCCTCATGCCACTAATGGATAGAGGCAGTTCCTAAATGCTGCATCCGTTACATGGCCCCCTCATATTATCTATGGTATGATCACAGTTGTTCTCACTAGGGCTAATATACAATTATCAGCCATGGGGATAGCTAAGACCAATCAGAAAATGTTAATTCAAGCACCAAAAGGGAATTGGCTAAGCTTAGAATGTCCTCCAAGTGAACCTATGTTGTGGTAGCAAATAGTTATAAAAAATTCTCTTTTGAGTTCATTAAGTGCCCCTGTCACCCAACGCCCTCCCCAGTCTTTAACAGCTTCCGGCGCCTATGTGTCAGATGTACTGAACATTTGCAAGTGCAATGGAGGCATAAACACCCACACAAGAGCTCTAAATTGCCTTTTCCAACATAAATAGATCGTGTTGGCATGATAGACATGTATCACAGAGAAGACCACTTATTTGGAATTGTCTCCCTCTCCACTTAAATGAAAGCGCTTCTTGTACCGTATTCACACATTATCTGGGTGAATGGATAGGTAACTGCAAATTCACCCCAGGTTTAGCACCCTTGTCCCTCATGGATAGGGCAGCATGTAAATACCCTGCTCATCCCTGGGTTATTCATACTTAAAATATTTAAGAGCTAAAAACTTCACAAGAGTGTATAACTAGGCCTCTAAAGAACCTTGCAGATGAATTGCATGTTAAAAATCTATGAACCTATAAGTTAATCATTTCTGAGAAATAATGTCTTTGGCCCAATAAAAGAGCTGTGTCTTTTCTACTTTTCATTACTTTCTACAAACTGCAGTCCTCCTAACTGTATATTGTACAGTTTAAGTCGCTTAAAGGAAAAGTGCACCCTTTTCGACAGTTTAGCTCAACATTAAGGTTGATTTTCTCCCTACAGCATTACTGTCATACCTCTCAACCTCTTAGAACAAGAAATCTGGACAGAGCCATGAATAAAAGTGGGATAAAGGCCGAAAAATAGGGACAATTTGTAAATGTTGCTCTTGCAAACTTAAAAAAGTTGATAGAATAACAGCCTTTCCATTTGCATAAATTTCCTGAAGGGTATGGAGCCTGAAACTCAATTGTCTGTCATTATCTTCTAACTTCAATCTTTAATGATTTGCCACTAATTTGGCAGAAAATCACAATTTTATGAAAAATTGACCAAAATATGATTAAAAAAATCTGGCTGCTCTGTGAAAATCTGTAGAGTTAGTAGGTGTGATTACTGTAGTGTTGTTTAGGTTCCAGAAACCTGCTTGTACCTTATGAAACTTTCATTTCTTTGCCTTGGAATCAAAGCAAGGGAAAAGCCAACCCATTTTTTAAACTTCCTATACTTTGGCAATTAAATTTTGCATGACACAGGGGAATAGGTAGCTCTCCTTGTCAGGCACTGCCCACAGTCTTATAGACAGCCATACTGATGAGCCATACTCATGTCAGCAGATGCTATTAAAAAAGAAAGAGAATGTTATGAAAATGTTTTCTACTTCCTTTATTGCAGAGAGGATGAGAAACTTTATCAGTTTAGCTAGTTGACAGGGTTACCACCTGTCTCTCTTTCTGCAATGCAGTATTGATTTGGACAGTTTTATCCTGCAATGGGGGGGGGGGGGGCATGAAAAATGAAAAATGTCTTGATATTTTACAAGAAAAATATTTTCAGAGTTTTCTCTAAATGTCAAAGAATGCTTTGATACTACTTTTAAGTTATTTTAATATTGTATAAAGTAGTGTAAAAAACAACATGGCACATTGTCTTTATTTTTATAATGAGATGAAAATAATTTTTATAGTTCTTTTTCATTTAATGTTGGCAAGTATTTCATGCACAATCTGTGGCATGGTGGTACAGCAGTTAGCATTGCCACCTCACATTAAGAGGTTTTCCGTTTCGATTCTCAGCTGGGGTGCTTTCTATATGGAGTCTGCATGTCCATCAGGTGCTCTGGTTTCCTCTCACATACCAAAGATATGCAGTAAGTGGATTGGACACTCTAAATTGGCCATAGGTGAGAGTGTGTACATGAATGAGTGATGTGAATGATCTACCAAGGCAGGGCTAGCCATCCAGCAGTGTAAACCATGGCTCAAGATGATTGTCACTGCAGAAGTGACACCCCTACCCCATGTGCAAAATGGGAAAAGGGGTTGAGGATGGATGGATGTTTTTCCTGCACAAGCTCAAATTTCAGTAAAAACATCCCACTTTGAGCATCTAAAAGATGGCAACCCTAATAGCTGACCATGCATTTTCTACAGTGATTCACTTGTAAGTGGTATTTTCTGTAAGTGAAACAGTTTTATAGAAAGCAGTGTTAGTCTTATACACAGAATTATTGCTTTGTCATGCTCAAGGATTATGATTTTGATAAGGTGTTAGTATGCTGTAATATAAAAAATCAAGGGGTAAGTAATGTAACAGAAGTGAGAAAATGGGGTCACCTACTGTTGGATGAAGACTGAATGCTTCTGCTTCAATTGCCCTAAGTCTAACCCATCAAAGAGCAGAGTTCCTCCATAAGAAATCACTGGTGGTGCGTTGTGCTGGAAATGATTCCCTTTTGGGGAGAATTTCCCCTTATTTGAATTGGTGCATACCATTAATATATATACATTTTGGGGGTGTGGGGCACTTCCAAAAGATTGTTTTTTGGCAGTTTTTTCTTTTTTCATCAAATGCAATTTTGGCATTCTAATCTTTGGTGCATTCACTCTCATCCACTTATAGTGGAAGTGGGAAAATGTAATGCATGAAGACATTACTGTTTCAATTTATAACATCTACTAACACAAACTCAAGATCAGGTAGTTACACTTTTTTGCACTGTGCTTGTAAAACAGCGAGCACATTACCACATTTCTCCATCATTCTGGAAAATAAAAAAGTCATCTATGTACTATTGCAGACACTGGTAATTAGCAGAATGAGTTCTCTGAAGTACTGATTAATAGCTCTTGCATTTCAGTGCTAGCTTTGACACCTCAGAAAGAAGGTGGGGTGGGGGGTCTGACAGTGCTCAAAGCATAGGACTACAAAACGACAATCCTTAGTAAAGCCTGAAATTTAGCTACTTTCATTGGCTGAAGCTCTAAAATTGCTTTGAAATGCCTTAAAATGGGCTCTCAGAAAAATATATATGATGGTCATTCGGGAATAAAATAAAGTAGTCCTGCTACAGAAGGAGAGCAAGGTGTCTGTGACTCACACTGCTAGCATTGTATCTCAATGGACTAGAAAGATGATGAATAACCAACAGGTGGACAAAGTCTGAATTTATGAGCATCATTTGTTCAAAATTCAACCTGCCAAAGAATGGAGCTCCTCCATTAGAAATCACAGTTGGTGAGTTATGCCAGCAGTGATGTATTTTGGGGAGTTAATTTCCCTTTCCTTTGAGTTGGTGCAACTGTGGAGCTGGTATATGTAAGTTTGAGGGGTGAGGAAGGCTAGCTCCCTATTTCAGGGCAGTGCAGTGGGGCCTGACCCCAGCAAAAAGCACTTTAAAAAAGTGCTAGACATTAGCAAGCATTTTTTTCAGGGAATGTAGGTTGGGGATTCCAAACGTCAGCGAAGTGAACTTTGTCCACTCATAGTGAAAGCAAAAACAACATTGCTTCCTAATGTCTAGCATAATTCATATAAAGGTGACTTGAAATGGATACTAGGAATTTGACAAAAAAACACTAAAGCCAGATCACTTTAATATGTCAGGTCCAATGAGGGCCATTTTGTGGAAAAGCATATTATAATTTTATAAGCAGCAGCTAGAGTTATTTTAATGCATTGAAACAACTCAGAAAACAAAGATACAGTGAAAAAACACGTTTTAAGTTCAAAGGTGGAGTTTTCCCTGAAATAGAAGTCCTTCTTTATATTTTCTTAGATTCTTAGATTGTTACTATGCTAAAGACCCAGAGCCTTTCCAAGTCTAGCCAAGTTTTACAAAAGAATAATGATGTTCTGTATCCAAGTAGGACACTGAAAGCCAGGAATATATAAGCTACTTCTGTCCATGAGGGAAATGAGTGCCAGGCCTGGTGTAAATGTCCTATTCCCCATCCACTGGTCCAGATTGCACTTAAACTGGGTAATAGACAAACTGAGCTTCACATGGATGGGAAGCCTGTTCCATAGGAGGAGCAGTCTCTGGGGCACACGTCTGTTTCTCCAGCATGTTCTGTTTAAGTTACAGACAAAATTCAGATCCTTAGACCTTATATTTGGTACTGTTTGACTTACGAATATGCAGGAGATAAATAAGTGTGGGGTCTGTGGAAGCCTTGTAAGCAAGTCATAGATCACCTCTCAGCGATCTATAGGAGTCTAAGCAGAGGGAAAGGGCTTTAAGGTATTCTGCATAAGGCAACTTTGTTATACTTTGTATTCTTTTTGTAAGGAACCTCTGAGGTCACTCTAGTTGCTACATATGCCTGGTCAGTTACATGGCAAAGGGGACATTGTACTCTATGATTGGTCTGAAAATGGAGTACAGTGGGATAGTGACCTCTCTGGACCTAGATGCCATGCACTTACATATAAGTTGCACAGCATTAAAGATTTTCTCACAACTTTGGCCAGATGGTGGTCAAAGGTAAGGCTACCGTCTATGTTTGTACCCAGATCACTGGCTGCTGGGTTGACTTTTAGGGGCATATTGTCAACATGATAATTAGC
The DNA here is from genome assembly GCF_019279795.1 of Protopterus annectens. Lineage (NCBI taxonomy): Eukaryota > Metazoa > Chordata > Ceratodontiformes > Protopteridae > Protopterus > Protopterus annectens. The sequence goes on along the minus strand of NC_056728.1, from coordinate 1,811,172,432 downwards.
TGGGATAGTTGCCATCCCAATGGGTACAATTATGCATTTCTTAGCATTGAGTTTAAGACCATGGCTTTGGCACCATTTGTTAGTCAAAGACAGGCCTTCTTAAAGAATACTAGTGTCTGCAGGGGAGTCGATGATAACCCCCAGGTTGCAAACATCTGCAAACTTAGCCATAAACCTTCAGCATTTGCTTCCATTTCAGAGATACAGATACCAAAAAGGAGACAGCCCAGTATCGAGCCCTGGGGGACTCCACTAGTGACTGGTCTCTTGGTGATGATGGCTTCACTTATTTTGACATCCTCAGTTCTATCAGTGAGCCAGTTGGCTATCCAGTGGGTGATAAAAGGGTTTATACCTAAATTAGTGAGTTTGTCCATAATGCCCAAGTTGGGTATTGTATCAAAAGGCTTGGCCAGATCAATGTAAGCTGTGTGCAGTCTTAACTTTATCTAATGCTTTAGTGACCCTCTCAGAAAAGTCCACCAGATTTAATAGGCATGACTTTCCTTTAACAAAGATGAACTGTGAACATTCCATCATTCGCAGGTTACCTATGTTCTTATTTATCATGTCCAATGTGATGATCCTTTCCATGACCTTACATATGATGCTAGTCAGATTTATGGGCCTGTAGTTATCTGGATCAGTGGTTGAACCTCCTTTGTGCAGGGAAATGACTGCAGCCATCTTCCATTCTTTGGGCACAAAACCTGACTGTAGGCTCCAGTTGAAAAGGGATTCAGGTGGACCAGAGAGGTCATAATTCCTGCTATTTAACAAGCATCCTGGGATATTATCGGGGTCCATTGATGCAGTGTTTTTGGCATGTTCCCTAGTAATGGTTGGGGGGATTGTGGTATGCAGTATTTCCTTTGGATTATCGGGGGGGGGGGATATTTGAGATGAACCTTTCAGCAAAAAGGTTGGCAATGGCCTCCAGTTCATTGTGGGTGATGCCATTTACAATAAGTTTTCTGCATTGTTGCATATTTCCCCTGAGGTTACGAACATAGCTGTAGAAAGCTTTGTGGTTGATTTTCCTAGTGGAGGCAGGAGTTGCAACCATGTGGTGCCTCTTGTGTGTGAGCAGGACAGTCCTGCTGATGACAAGCCCTTGCAGAAGTGAGCCCTTGCATACTTCACAAATGATATGGGACTAGGAGGGTGCAAGAGGGTGGGGTAAAGCTAAAACAAAAATATGGGATCTATATTACATTATCAAAGTTTCAAAACTTCGAATCTGATATGGTCGACACCATATAATCAAAGTCTTGAAACATCAAAAATGTAATAAAACACAACAACCTACAAAAACAAACCACTTAAAAGCTCTAAGCAGGGGGGCAAGCCCCCCTGCACCCTCCATGTGGGGGGGATGCGCACCACACACCCCCCTGCTACTTAAATATACCAACTCCGAGATCGCACTACAGTACAGAAAAGGGAAATCTTCCCTTTCCACACTGTACGGAGATCTCCGTTACAAGATTCGAAGTTTCAAGACTTTGATCATATGTTGTCGACCATATCAGATTCAAAGTTTTGAAACTTCGATTTTTTGATATAGACCCAAAATATGTACCTCTCATGGCTCCTTGTGTTCAACCCTCAACCCCAGTGGTAGGGAAATGAATGAGTAGATTGGCTGAGTGGGGGCGATGACAAGCAGGTAGTGGGGGTAAACAGAAGTAAAAAAAGTCTATGAGGGCATTACCTATTTTAACATAACACTCCCCCAAAAGGAACTCATAATCTGTTGTATTATAACTATATAAGCAGCAGTATTAACCTGGATTAAATAAAATCAGTTGCCATTCCTTGCAGAAAATTTGCTTCATCAAATCCTTATATATGGACAACCGCAATAAAACTTCAGCTTATCAAGAAAAGTAGCATGTCAGTGCTTCACAACTGTTAACAGTCTCTGATACCATTCAGCAACATTCCTACCACTTGCTATATTAAGACGTTCCAAAACTGAGCTTGCCATGAGCAAGATCATATATATAAAACAATGCCATGTTTCTCCTGCAGAACCCTCCAGTCAGAAATCATATTACATCCTCTGATATATGTTGCACATATCTCACTATCCATGCATACTACCCTAGAGTGTCTTCAGATGAGAACCATTTTAGTTACTGCATCATGCACGTGACCATCATTAGCAGGCTCACATACTTACCTCATTCCAAAATGGTATCACTTCAACCACCTCACTGCCATGGGAAACTTACTTTAACCCTGTATAGAGAAGTGAGAAAAGAAAACAAATTTCACCGTAACCTGTCATGTACACACTTGCATCTGCTTGATAACTTAAATTGTTGCCTTTTGTTCTTGAGCATGTGCATGCATAAGTTTTACTTTCATTTATTTATATGTTTATTTATGCATTTATTTTTTATGTAGATTTGTTAATTGGGATAGATCAACTGGGCTCTGAACAAGTCCTTTTTCAACTGCAGTCTGAAGAGAAGTTCCAGTAAAAACTTAAAGTACATATACATAGAGATTAAACATTTTTGTTAAAAATCTTGCTAAGATAGAATTGAAACATCGCATTTGGAATAGCAAAACATTATTTTTACCGATGACTGAAATGTATGTTTAGTACACAAATAGTTCCAAAATATTAGACAATCTTTTGTTTTATCTATAAATATCTCCACTACCAGGCTTCCCCACACCCTCTTAACCTTCCTTCTGTCCTCTCTTACATCTTCTCACCCATATGCTACACACTATCTTAACTCCTGAAACTTACAGCCCAAACCACTCTCCTTTCTCTACATATCTCTCTTCCCCTTACCTCATGTCTCTCACTTATACACAACACCTCACCACTATCTCAGGGTTTAGAATCTGACTCACCACTCATCTCTTCCTATCCTTCTATAACCTCGTCCAACTTACCTCTCCTTTAATTTACTCCACTTTTTCCATCCTACATCTCTCTTTATCAACACATGACACCTACCACACCTAACCTTATTCTACTCAACTCAGAATCATAGCTGCTCATTTCATCTCACAAAATCATTTCCTCCTCTCTACTATCCTTTAAATACCCTCTCCAGTCTTCCCTCACTCAGTATGTCTCCTTACAAATTATTACTAGTTCTTCTCTATGTCTCTACATTTTTTCTCCTCCATCACCTGTCCTCCTACAACACTAACCACAGATCCATATATCCCATTCCTTCACAGCAAGCCATCTACTCATTCCCAACAGCAACATCTACCCTCCCCTCACCACAACCCTTCCCAAAATTAAACTCCCTCCTCCCTCCACAACCTCCAACAATTCTAAAGTAAAATACTACTGCTATCCCTTATCTGTTTCCTACTCTACATCTATTCTGTCAATTCTCCTCCCCTCAGGTGACATTCATCCCAACTCTGGACCTCACAGTTGTATCCATGCTAACACTAGACATACAAACTCAACTACCCCACAAACTTTTTCCCCCCCAAAAAAAACAATTAACACTATGATCTATGAACATTTGAAGTATACTAAACAAACCCAGTGACTTATATACCTGGTTGGACATAGACTCTCCCAATATCATTACACTGACTGAAACTTGGCTAAAACCACATATCCCTGACAAAGATATCCTACCCCATGGCTACAGCATTCTTCTTCTGGACTGAACCCACTAAAAAGGTGGTGGAGTTGCAATTATGTTCTCTAATCATCTAACTGTAACCCCCCTCCCCCCAGCTATCCCTATCCCCTCTTTCTCTCCATGCAGAAGTATTACTCTCCTGCTGCAAAATTAACCAACACAATTCATTTACTATTGCTGCAACATATATACTCCCTGGGGATAAAATCCCTTTACTAGAGAATATCCTCTTCTGGCTTACACAACATACACCTAATGAGAATACTCTTGTGTGAGACATAAACATCAATTGGCTACCCCTATCCTCCAGCAATCCTAGTGCACATATTACTCTTCATGGCTTCACCCAGTTAATCTCCACCCCTATTCACAGGAGTAAATCCACTAACACTTCTTCCCTCCTCGACTGGATACTCTTCTCTAATCCTCAAAAATACCACTGCCCCATAATCCTCCCTGACTCACTAAGTGATCACTGTTCTTTCAAGGTTCTCAGATTCTCTGCACACTTCATTCAACTGCATAGGTACATAGAGTGTTGCAAGCTAACCAACTTTCACCCAGACCTCTTAAACAACCATCTTTCATCTGTAAACTGGTCATTCCTTACATATTCTAGTCTAAATGAAGCTGTCCTGCAATTAAACTCGATATTGTTTGATATTCTCAACTCCCTTGACCCCCTGCACACAGTCAGAGTTAAATCATTCATATCCCCCTGGCTTTCCCCAACAACCTGCACCCTAATGCAACAAAGAGATAAAGCTTGTAAAGTCTGGTCTAAAACAAAACTCCATTCCCATCTCCAATACTGCAAAGAACTATGCAACCTCACAAAAACACAGCATTAATGATAAGAAAAACTTCTCCAACAATCTTCCCTCCTCACTCTCAACCAACCCAAAGAAATTTTGGTACTTCATCAACCAAATCCTGCACCCAGGTAACCCTTCTGCCCCAATACTTCTCCCGACAACTCTCCTCAAGAAACAGCATCTAACTTTAACACCTACTTCATTGAAACTGTCAGCAAACTGTCTCCCCAATCCAACTCCACTACTAATGTTAATAACACCCCTGACCCACCTCCATCCCACTATTCCACCCAAGCCTTCTCACTTAAAACTGTCTTAACCAACTACATCAAATCATTGCTCAGCAAACTAAAACCCTGTTCTCCTTCAGTGGATAATCTCTCACCACTGTTCCTTCGGATCTTTGCAAACTCAATTGCCTATCCCATCTCCATTCTAATCAATTGTTTCATAGCCAAGTCCAACGTCCCCACAATCTGGAAAAAATACTCATTCACAAGGGAGGTAACTCCTCAGAACTTGTCAACTTCAGGCCTGTTGCTATTTTATCTCCTGTTTTCCAAAATCTTAGAGAAATGTGTCCACAAACCATTCCACTGCTACCTTATTCAGAATAACTTGCTCATATCCACTCAACACAGCTTTCATCCAAAACACAGTACCTCCACTGCCCTTCTATCCTTCCCGAATACTATTTCACTAGCCCATGATAGTAAAAAAATCATCTCTTCCCTATTTCTTGAATTATTTAAAGCTTTTGACACTGCATCCCGCCCTCTCCTGCTTGCTAAACTCTCAGAACTCAACCTCTCTACATCAAAATTTCTTGGTTTACTAGCTACCTCTCAGATTGACTTCAGTCTGTCAAATGTCTCTCTACCACATCTCCTTACCTCTCCATCAAGATGGGAGTACTTCAGGGATCTCTTCTTGACCCTCTTCTGTTTAACATATTTACCAACCAGTTACAGACATCCTGCCCACTGTCATCTGTTGTGCAATATGCAGATGACTCCACAGTCATCATCATTGCCGATTCGCTGTCTGACCTAAATACTCTCACTCAGAAATCCTTCGTGTCAATTGAAAACCAGCTTACCAATAATCCACTTGATTCTAAACCCAAAAAAAAGAAACTCCCATTTTCCACCCCCAAAACTATGAACCATCTTAAATCCTCCTTTTCTATCATCTCAAGCAACAATACACTTATCTCTGTTGACTCTCACACTAAGCTGCTAGGCATCATCATAGATGACCAACTTAAATCTGATCTGCATGTCTCCAACAACATTAAGAAAGCCCACCAAAATTTAGGACTTCTATATCACAACAAAGAATTTCTTACCACCAAATCCAAAATCTCCCTATCCCATTATTACCTACTACAAAGTCTACTGTATGGGTCTCAAATTCTCACCAATGTTCAGACCTCCCTCCTAACGAAACTTGAATCAACATATAATAAATTTGCCAAATTCATCACAGATCAACCCCACAACTCCCACCAATGTTTTGCCCTCAAAAGACTAAACTGGCTAGAATTCCCTCACTCACTACTCCTAACAAAAGTTCAGATCATACATACCTTACTGTACCAGCCCACCTCCTGCCCAGGTATTGCTTCTGTCATCTCCTCCTCCAAATCTTCAAACCCAAAAACAAAATGTGGCAACAACTGTATAGCTTCTTCCCTGCTCTAGCTTTGAGCAAACTTTCTTTAGAACTCAGGAATATTATCTACCCACAAAAATTCAAGGCTGCTATCTGAACAGTTCTTGGATCTGTCACTGTAATCACCCTCTATAATTGCCTCCTTAGTCCCATACCCACCTTTGGAACTAACTCTGTAACCACCCTTCTAATGTGCCCCTTATCACTCATAACAGTCTCACACCCAAATCCTCTTCTTCTCTCGTCTACTCCCAAGCTAAATCTCAACTCCTCACCACTTCACATCCAACTACTAATCCCCACTTACCTTCTCCCTAAGTTCCTGTGGAACTAACCCCCTATTCCTCCAGTGCTGTCTCTGTTACAGCTCCTCTTCCACTCTTACCCCATCCCACATCTACAGGGGTTGTACTACTTGATTCAGTTGTACATGACTGAATATAATTTCTCATGTAAATATTCTGTATACCTACTACAGTGTTCTTAGTGTTTTGCTGTAATTTATTACATAACTTAGAGTAGACCTTCTTTAGAGTATTCTTTTTGTACCAGTGTACTTTTCCTGATATTCTGCATCTTTGTACCTACTATACTACTTGTTTGTGATCACTTGTGGAGCTTTTCTCCCTGGGGTCTCCACTGAAAAAGGGCTTACCACCAAGTCAGACTAACCCTGTCAACAAACATCAAATAAATAAATAAATCTAAAAATATTCTCCTCTAAGATTCTAATTTTATAGATAATTGGATACTGTTCTATTTTTAGTAATGCATACTTAATACAATCAATCTCAAAGTAAATATTTGATTTAGCTATATTTACCTGATGCTGATTTAAAGTGTAGTTTGGTTCTAACTTTGAACTAGGATTCCTATTATGAGACAGTTATTTGGTCTGTATGGAATGCTTTGTATTACTTTGAGTTGAGTGTGTAATAAGGAAGTATATTAGACCAAGAAGCTACTAATTATGAAACTTTGGTCAATTTCATATCAGATGCTGTAAACTCTATAGACCAAGAAGCTACTAATTATGAAACTTTGGTCAATTTCATTTCAGATGCTGTAAACTCTATTTCCTGTTCCACTTCATCTTTTTCAGCTATTGCAGGAATTCAGAAACACTGCATTTGTTTAAGTCTAAAGACTTGAAAAGTTCTTATCTACAAGTGAGGTCCTTGTTATCTTTCAATGTATTCTCTTCCTTAACAGTACCTTTCTCTTTCTTACTATGAGGCATTTTGGTTGGTGACATCATGGTTGGTCTTTCCATCTTCCTGACTAAAGTTGGGCCAGTCTTTTCACTTTCCAATTTACTGCTTTTGCAAATGGCTTACTTGAAATAATATTTTTCAGCATCCTCTAGTGAGAAAAATGAAAAGCTCCTTGCGATTTTAGATGTACAAAGTAGTGTGGGACAAAGCTGCTGCACACTGAGCTCCACCTTTCTGAAATATTTCAAAAACAGAGCTAAGGCCTTACTGTTTAAAAATAAGCCTGTACTAAAGTCTGGCATCAGATGTACAGTATGTTCACCTATTTTAAGATCTACACTTATTGCTACAGCTTTACTTTGAATTATTTACTTGTAATTGTACTTCAATTGAACATAAACTGAGTAAGATATTTTGAGTTTCTAATTTTTGGTGTAATCCTGTGTGCACATTTTGTAAGAAGGCCATCTCGTTGTCCCAGAAGCTGTTTCTAATTCTTGCCAGACAAAATCTCTACTTTCCATTGTCTTCAGTAAATCAATGGTCCGTATATTTCATCAAATGTCTTTTATATATCCTCTTTGTTTGACTTCATGCCTCAAGTGTATACTGAATCTAGTTAATAACCATGCTGTGGACCTGGATTCATCGGTTCATAGGTAAATATTAGGCTATCAGTCTGCAGAGTATTATAAGGCTAGCTGATAACCAGAGGTCAGACTTCAAACCTGTAATTTGTATCGGTAAGGTAAAGACCTTAACCATTATGCCAACCCTGTCTCCTTTTGACAGTGCTTCCTCTTGACACACTAATATGGTTTACTAGTGTTCTAGTTATGCCTCATGATTAGTAGTTGTATTTTAATATGTTGCTTATCCATGACCATCATTTGTAGTAGTTTCAAGAAGGCCATCACCAGCTCCCTAATAGCTTTAATGCTTTCTATGTCATATTAATCATATTAAAATGTGTATCTTTGCCCTTTTTGCTGCCACAAAGATATGTCTTTATGTCTTCTAAAAAACAAGATTGTTATTTTTCTGGTTGATGAATTTCAACTCTTATGTCTCCTTTGACCAATATTCCTTAGCACAGATTTATCAAAGAAAACTGAATTTATAATTTTAAATACCTTAGATAGCTTGCAAGGCCCAAGAAATGAAACAGGTGATTCCCAGTACATGATACCTTCAAGAAATGCTCAAGTCTATTTTTATTTTTCAGGATTAAGTAATGCAGAGACATTAAATGCTTAAATGACTAATTTACTTTTGAGCAGCATACAAATCACAGAAATATTACCTAATTCTATTACAATTTACATGTATCCTAACACTATTACTTAATTGTCTAAATAAACCACATGCATTTTGCTGTTTAGAAATAATTTTTAATGAGGTTTGACTTTAGCCATACAGTGTAATTGGAATCTGAAATACTGTGTTCACAGGTTATGGATAATAAGATCAAGCTGCAGTATATTGATCTGTTAATCAGTTGTAGCCCCAGGTTCCTTTTTTTGCTGGGGCATAATAGAGGCACAGCAGCTAGCTGATGGGGCACTTAGGGCATGAGAAAAAAAACACCATATCAAGTGTAGAATACATGATATCTGGTAACAACTCACCCATAATCTAGTGTTAAAAATGAAAAAAAAAATCTCAATTAAAAAAATCACTGCCATAATGTTATAATTCCTAGCAATTCTCACAAGGAAGAAAAAGAACATTAAATTGCCATGCTCAAGGATTATGATTTGGACAAAGTGTTGGTATTTTGCAGTGTTACAAGTCAAGGTTGTAGCTATTGGTTCAACAGAGATGGAAACATATTATGTACCAAGACATTTGTGGCTCAGTAGAAAGAGAAAAAATATCATTAATTCAAGTTCAAGAACAGAAAGTCGAACTTATTTTGTATAATAAGGAAATTATTTTAAAACAAGTACAGCACATTTTCAGAACATTCAACATAAAACATGTCTTCCTATTGCAGACACTGGTGAAAAGCAAAGTAGTTTATATGTATGTTAAAAATTCTATGATGTAGAGGCAAGATTGGATTACAATGATAGTTTTGACACCTCAGGAAGAATGTGCGAGAGGGTCTGTCAGCAATTTGACTAAAAACTGAAAGGTGTAAAAAGTGCAGTTCAGCTAGTTTATTTGGTTGAACATTTACAACTACTGTTAAAGAGGTAACATATATTCTGGGAGCATAAATCAGAGTAATTCAAGCAAAAAAACTGAAAATTAAATGAGGTTCTGGTAGTTGTGCATGATGCCTGTGACTCACACTACTGCCATTCTGTTGTTTATATTTAGCATGACTCACATAATGGGGGCTTGAAGTAGATTCTGGGAAAAAAACTCCAGGATTGCTTTACAGTGGAAGGTCCACCGGCATACAAAAAACCCATAGCCACTTAATGATTCTGTTGCATTAAAAAAGTTAGAGATTAAAGATATAATGAAATAACTGCAATACAGTGACAACCCTCATTTAATGTACTTAATACTTTCTGCTGACTGGTTAGTACTATCAGACCAGTGGCCTCTTTGCAGTGGAGATACAAGGGAGTATTCATATTGGCGAAGAGAAATTGGGCCAGGACATTGGGGAACTTCCTCTACTCATCATTGTTGTGAGTGGGACCCATTTTGGAGTAGCACTTCCTGTTTTGTTCCATGTGCAGATAAGGCCTGGAGAAACAGGGAGGCTGATGGAGAGAAAAGGAGGTGATGGAGAAGTGAAGGAAATAAAGGAAAAAGCAAATATCAAGACTGGAGAATGTGTTTAGGATTCTGAAGGACTGTTTCAAAGAAACCTATCTAATGGAGGTGACTCAGTAAATGGTGATATAATTACAACCCTCCAGTCAGGAGGGTTGTGGGATGATTTACTTAAATGGTGGTGCAAAATGAGTCAGAAAATGAAGGAGATGTTTCCTGGGAAGACATTGTGGAGAAAATACAAAAGGAAGATGCAGAGACAATCCTGAAGAATAGTGTCAAGATGGAAAAGAAAACATATGCAGAGAAAATAAAAGAAGGCAAAAGTGGAGTAGCAGAAAAGAAGGCAAAAGAAAATGAAAAAGTCAAGTACATGGTAAGGATTCAAAGTAAAGAAGACAAAGAAATGAAGTGTGGGACAATTTAATAGCTCATTTGGGTGTAAAAGCACATGAGGGAAGAGCATTTATTCTTATTAACAAAAAGACATTTTCTGACATTATATTTGAGACTGCTTTTTCAATGGAAAATTTTCTTGGAGAGCATGAAAAAAAGAAATACTGTTACCCATGGAATCTTTATGTGATGAAAACATTTAACAGGGAAACAAAAAAGAAAATAATTTTCATGTAAAATTCTGAACAGAGGTAGAAAGAGAGACTTTGAAAGGACATTTTAAAGCTTTATGTAAAGAAGTACTGGACATTGCAAAAGTTTATGACAAAAGGGATTTATGGACTGGTGGCTGGGATTGTAATATTGTATTAAAAATAGAAAGAAAAAATATATACATTTACCAAGCATGATACATGTGGAGGGGAATAGGGGTATTGTAAAATACTGGGGACACCCAAAACATGTTTTTTGTGGAAAAGATGGACATTTCATAAGTAACCGTGACAAAATAAAATGTTATATTTGTGGGAAATGGGACATGATGCAAAATAAATGTGAACTGGAATGTTGTAAATGTAGCAAATGAGGATATTTGTGGATGGATTGCAAAAAAATAAATAACAGTAAGGAAAAAGAAAGTGAAGAAAATGAAGAGAAAATAAATTTTAAAAGTTGTATAGAAGAAAAATTGGATGAGAGAAAAGTAATAAAGACAGTGTAAAAAAGGTTCTGAAATAAGTGAAGAAGAAGACATAAACTGGGAGGAAGTAAAAAGGGAAAAACAATTCTATTGGTGAAAGGGTGAAAGACAGAAAAGGAAAATCTGAAGGGATAAGTACAAAAGAAAAAAAAGAAATGTATGAAAAAGAATATGCAGCTAAAGATTGTGAAGTTGGTACAATGATTAAGGTATTTGACTCACAGGCACAAAGTTTAGAGTTTGAGTCTTACTTCTAGAAAGGAAAATTGTTTAAGCCCTATTAAGAAAGCTAGCCCAGTAGTTAGCTATGGATTTATGAAACCATGAAACTAAGGAAAAAGGAAAATGAAAAATTTGAGTGCTTTTTGTAAATGTGAATAGTATTAATGTAGTAAGAACAACAGGAATTTTGGAGTAGTGTAATACATGTGATGCAGATGTAATTATAGTGGAAGACCCAATATTTTTAAAAAATGAAGAAAGATTACAAACAGAGAAACTATGGGGGGAAAAGATAATCTGGAATTTGGGAATTGAGAGATGTTCTGGAATAGCCATATTCTGTAGAAATACATTAAAGATATTAGATGTAACTTTAGCAAAAATGGGAAGATAACTGTAGATTTAAAATGCAAAGAACAAGTCTATATAATTATAACACTGTATGCGTATACTAACTGTAAAGAAAGGGAAAGCTGATTTCGTCAGATTTGAGACTATATAGTGATAATATGAATATTATAATAACAGGAAACTTTAACTGTGATTTAATAGGCAAGCATAAAAAGAAAGGAAATGATATAAGAAGAATGTTAGAAGTTATAAGATGTGGTAAGTATAGAACTGAAATAGATTATTTTATAGTAAAGGAATAAAGCGGATAAAGGAGAAAGCATGGAATGAAGAAGGAAAGAGATTAGTAATGCCGTTATGGAAATATCACATTACTGTGAGAACATTGTATAAAATTGGTCTGAATAGTAGGTGATATTTAATGAAAAATATAAAAAAATGTTTTTTACAGTGGCAATATGATATGAGAAAAGTAGAGAAAGAAAAATATTAAAGAACATATAACAATGCATTGGAAGATTTAGAACATAATGCTAGAAAGTACTTTGAGAAAGAAAAAATATATGAATGAAATCAAGAAAAAATACAAGAATTGTTATATAAGCAAATATATTTTTACAAGGAAAAAGAGAAGTATCAAGTTTCTTAAGCAGATTGGTAAAGGAAGATGGTAGTGTAATGAGAGAAATCAAAAATGTAAAAGGAGAAATAGAAATCCCTCCAGAAAAGATTATGAATAGTGTAGTACAATATGTACAAGAAATGTTTAATGAAAAAAGAAGGCAGTGAAAAAATGTGGAAAGTAAAAAAAAAAAAAAACAACAACAACAAAAAGAGAGAAAAGGAGGTTTCTTTAAATGAGCTAAATAAAGTATTAGGATAAGTAAAACTAGATCCAGCTGCAGGACTAGATGGAATAGGTTATGAAATGTATAAAAATGTAAGGGATTGTCAAAAATAAAAATATTGTTTAAAATTTTTGAATGAATGGTAAAATGAAGGTTTTATGTATAAAGAATTATGTAGTGAAATACTGAAATTTATACTGAAGAAAGAAGATACAAGAGAATTAATACAAAAGAAATTTGAAAGTAAAATGGGAAATATTATGGATGACAGCATATATAGTATAAAGGGGAAGGGTTGTCAAGAATTATTAATGATAGAGAAATTGTAGATGATATTATGAACAGAAAAGAAGCAAAAATCATGATCTTCTTCTTTCAGCTTTTCCTGGTTAGGGGTCGCCAGAGCGGATCACCTGTCCACTCATGTAGGAGACCTTAATAAGACATTTGATACAATTGGACATGAAATCTCATAGGTAATAATGAAAGAATATAATACAAGTGAGAAAGTTAGGAAATCAGGTATGTCAGCATATAGTAATAATAAAGTAAAAATACTTGTAAATGGCCAGTTAAGCCAAGAGGTATATATGAGGAGTGGTGTAAGACATGGATGTCCAATGATTTGTATACTCTTTGTATTAGTTATGAATGCGATACTATGTGAAATAAATTACAAAATATAGGATGTGAGGTATATAACACCCGAAGGGTTAAGAACTCCAAAAAAAAATTGATAAAAGAAGTAAACATTTGCACACATAAGTGTTTAGAGATGATAGGGATGGCGTTAAATAAAAAGAAAAGTAAAGGATTAGGTGATATAATAAAGATCATGGGTATATATTATACAATGAATGAAATTTCTGTGTTAGGTATAAAATTTGGGAATAAAGATGTAGAATTAAATGGGAAAAACAATAAAAGAAATAAAGCAAACATCTTTTTTTAGAGAACATATAAATTATCATTCAGAAAAAAGGCTTATTTGATAAATTCAGTATTGATGGGAAAAATAGCATACTTAGCAAGTGTATTTATGTTGCCAACAGTATTTAAAAATGAATTATTGCAGATAACTTTTTCATTTATAGGGGTTCTAGAGTAAACCCAGTAAAAAGATGAATGTTGTATGTAAATAAAGAAGAAGAAAGTTTATGATTAATTAACCTTTATACTCTGCGTCACTAAATTTGTACAAAGTGTTAAAGGGGATAAAAGAAAAAGATGATAGATTAGTAGTAAAACTGTATAAATATAAGTAAGATAAATGTTGGAGTATGATAAAAAAGAGTAAATGAAAAAAGGAGTATATAAATGAAGAATTAGAATGTTGCCAAAAAATATATATATTTGTGGAAAATAAAAAATGATGATATAGAAAAATATACAAAAGTATGGTATAAGAATGTAATGATGAAACATTGCTATTTAAATAATGGGAAAATCTAACAGATGAAAAAAAATAAAGCTATAAAAAATAAGAAGCAAGCGGTGTAATCAGAAAGTAGAGTTTCAAGATTTTTTGTGGAGACTGGTAATAGATAAGTTGTCAGTAAAAGGAAATATGCCATATAAAAAGAAAAGTGACAGAATATGTATACATTGTCAAAAAGAAGAAACTATGGGACGTGTTTTTGAAAATAAAACAGTAAAACATTGTGTGGAAAACTATGTAAAGAAGATTTTTTTGAAGATATAGAAGTGGATAGAATAAACATGGATATGTTTAAGTATGGATATTATACAAATAGAATTAAAGTCTATGTTAAAATAATAGATTAAAAGCCATTTTATGTTGTATGGCTTATATGGAATGAAAGAATAAATGAAATTAGGTTTAAAGGTAAATTAATTTTTATCAACAATATTAAGTAAAATTAGATGGTGGTTATGGAAAAATGAGCGGGGTATAATAAGGATGAAAATTTAGCATGATTGTATAGGAAATGATGAATATGTGTAAACAGATGTGTGTATTTACAATTTTGTACACATGTAAATATCTGTAAATATGCAAATATTTTGTAATTAAGTTATTTTTATATAAATAAAAGACCCCTACTCTTTAGAGCTGCTAGATGGTGTCGGAGGGCTTCTACAGTAGCAAGGAGACCTAAGTGAAGCAGCAGCATGGAGGAGGAAAGGAAAGCTGTGGATTGTTTTTGAGATGGAAAATTAAAATTAGCAGCATTTAGCTGCTCTGTGGAGAAGGAAGTCAGCGAGTTTGTTGAAGTGGTGCAGATAAAAGAATTGGAATCAGGAGAGTTTGCAGATGATGTTCTGTTAAAAATAATCAAACAGGATGATCCAGGTGACAGTTCTGCTGGTTCATGGGCTGAGAGGACAGATATATTTTTTGAAGTGCTGAGGATGGTAATGTGGAAAAGGAACCAAGTGAGTTGGCAGCAGAGAATGGAGCAGCTAAAACTTATACAGCAGTGACAGAAAATAAGAGGAAAGCAGCAAGAAAATGAGAAGGTCTCTGTTTTTGTGGCAGCATGTAATGCACTAACTAAAACATATACAGTAGTGACAGTAGGCAAAAAAGAGAGTAGCAACAAAGTAATTATAAGTGAAACTGCTTTTAAAAAGAAGAGAAGACCAACTGTGAGAATAAAAAAAAATATGACACTGCAATAGACAGATATTATATAAGGGACAATTGGGTAAATGTTATGGGTTTTACTGCTGAAGAAATGTGTTATTTTATGCATTTTAGAACATAAACCATTTGTAACTTAACATGTTAAACTGATGGATTAATTTGAAAATTTCAGGAAGTGTGTAACAAAACAAGGGACATTTATTCGTGGAACAATTATTTGCTTTCTGGCAGTAACTTAAATGCAGATTAGAACTGATGTCCTAGAAGAAGACAATGTTAAACATGCATGCAGAATTTTTATGAAACTGTTGATAATATCATGAAAGTTAGAGATTAGAGAGATTTATGGAATGGAGGCTGGAGGCTGGAAGCTGTTTTGAAATGTGAAAAAAACATGGTTAAATACTTGCCAAGTGTTATTTTTGTGGCTGACCATAGAGGAACATTAAGATATGCTGGCCAGCCTAAATTGTGTTTCTTTTATGTGGACTTTTCTCATTTAATTAATGAGGATGACAAGGTGCGATGCAAACAATGTGAGGAGAAAGGACATACAGCAAGAAGGTGTGTGCCTGTCTACAGGTTGTGTAAAAAAGGAACACTTTTGTATGGATTGACAACAGCAAACAGTACATAATGAAAAAGAAGGGAAAATGGAAGAAAACATACATAAGGAAGGACAACAAGAGGCTGAGGCAGAGTGTGAAATAGATGAAGAAGAAACTGTAGAAGAAAAAAAATGGAGGGGATAATGAGGAGAAATAATGCATACTGAAGAGACCAGGATAAGGGATTGATACTAATACTTTTTAAAGTTCTAACCAATGAAAAACCTGATTCTGAGGACCAAGAATTATTTCTACATAAACCAAGGGAAAGTATTCAATGGAGGAAAGAATAAAAATAAGAAAATGAAAATATAAAAATATTTCCCCTAAACTTTAAAAGGATTAAAAGCAATAACTTTAGAGTACTTTCAGTAAATGTGAACATTACAGAACTTGTCATAGATCTGAGATTCATGGCTAGGCTTAAAAAGGCCCTTGTAGTCATTAGCCTAGTAAACACCTATGAACCTATGAACTATTATTAATACTGTAAGAAGAATAGGGATACTGGAATGGTGAGATAAATGTGATGTGGATGTTATTCTTTTTAAAGCATGTAAGATTCCTAATAAGTGAAGAAAAACTGCAAACAGAAAAATTGTGGGTTTGAAATATATTATGGAACTTAGGAAGCACTCATTGTTCTGGAGTGGCTGTGTTGTGCAAAAAAACTGTGAAAATAGTAGACATAAATGTTGATAAGGATGGTAAGGTTAATTGCTGTGGATATAAGGTGGGAGAACATGTTTATAGAATTACAGAATTATATGCATATATAAGTTGCAAAGAAAGAGAGAATCGGATTCATGAAATATTAAACTATGTGGTGGTTAACATGAAAATATAACTGCAGGGCCCTTTAATTGTAATTTAAGAGGAACATGTAAAAAGAAAGGGAAAAAATACAGGGAGTGATAAAATGTGGTTAATTAACTGTGTGGAACAAAAGTCAATGTACTTATAGAAGGAGGGGACTTGAATATGAAATTGATTATTTTGTATTTTGGAAGGTTTGGATGTAGTAGATGGTGATACTGTTGTGATGGGTTTTTAGATCATTTAGCAATATGAATGGAGATGATGGAAAAAGGAAATATATTAAAAGAGGAAAGGGAATAAAAAGAATAAATTGGATATAGTGGAATGAAATTGAAGAGTGGAAAGTATTGCAGTTATGGAAGAATCATATGACCACAAAGAACTTCTACAAAACTGTTCTGAATGGTGGATTACATTTAAAAAGATGTATAAAAAAACGTTTTCTTTTTCAAGGTAAGGGTGATGTAAGAAAGGAAAAGAAACTGAAGTATGGGAAAATGTATCAAAATATATTAGAGAATTTAGAGAATATTACAAGCGAGTATTACGATATGGAAAAATAAATCTGTAAAAGAAATTGAGGAAAAATAAGGTTTTACTGTTTACACAGAAATATTATGTACAAGGGAGAAAGTATTTGCATATCTGGGTAAAATAATAAAGGAGGATATTAACAAAATGATGGAAATGATGTATGTAAAAGGAGAGGTAAAAAGAAAAAAGAACAAATTATGAGTATTGTAGTGCATCATGTGAAAATACATATAAAAATAAAAAGAAGGAAAATAAGAGAGAAAGAAAAGTAAAAAAAAATAATCCAGAACAAGATAAGGACATTTTTGAAAAATAAATTACTATTAGATTATATTATTGAACTGGGTGAAGTACATAGGAAAGTGAATGCTGATTTGGTATCAGGTCCAGGTAGTGTAAGGTATGGGATGTACAAGCAATTAATGGATTGGCAAAGAAAGTATTTTGTAAATGAAGTGAATGATTGAAGGAAGGGTATGTTTATGTAGAGTTATATAGTGGGGTATTAAAATTTATATGGAAGAATGAAGTAAAAATTTGGAGACCCATTACACTAAGTAACACAGATTATAATCTTTTATGAGAATAATACAGAGAAGAATGGAAGGAAGGATGAGGGATATAATGGAAGGAAGTATATATGCTATAAAAGGGAAGGCGTGTCAAGAACTGTTATTGGTTGAGAGATAAATTGTGAATAATATTTACAAATAAAAGGGAGGATGTGAAACCTATGGTAGGTGATATAAGCAAGTAATGTGATGCAGCAGGACATGATACTTTGTGGGATGTTATGGAGATCTATGGAATAGGTAATAGAACTAGGAGAGTGTGTATATCAGCATATTAAAATAATACAATTATCGTGCTAGTGAATGGTTGGTTGAGTAAAGAAATATGCACAGAGTGTGGTATCTGGCACTGGTAATAAAATCCAATAGTAAGTAAAATAATTTATAAAATGCAAGATACTAGATATGTGATGCAAAAGCAGGTGGTGAATCCAGTAATTTTGGCATAGCACAAACAACATAGTTGTAGTTGCTAAGAAAAAAATATGGATGAGGGAAGTGCTGGTTTGCCTAAATGATTACTCAAAGAAAATATGAATGTCCTTGAATAAAGATAAGAGTGAGGTGAAACTTTTGAATGAGGTATCTTTGCAAGGGATAACTTTGGGAAAATTATGTAGTTATGATGAAATGGGAGAGTTTGCTAAAAGAATAAAATAAATATGTCTTCTGTGGGAAATGTATAGATCAGCATTCAGGAAGAAGGTTTATATGGAGAACTCTGTATTAATGGGAAAAATAGCATATGAAAAGGAAATTGTGCAATTCATGATTCTTTCATATGAAGCTTAGGATTAGACAGTCAAATTAGGTGTATTGTATATAAGTGAAGATGAAGGGGGAATTGTGTTTACTAAATTTAGTTGTTTATTCCGATTCTTTAAACTTGTACAGAGTATTAAAGTGGGTAAAGGAAGAGAATGAGAAATTAATAGTGAGAATGTTTAAATATAAGCACAACAACTTCTGGGAGATGATGAAAATAATAGAAGTAGAAAAAGAGTATATAACTGACGGAATTAAAAATTGTAACAACAAATACTAACATGGAAAATAAAAAATGATATGAAGAAAGATGGAAGAGTGTGGTATAAAAATATGACTTTACTCAGCCACCCATTCACTAACACTTTCACCATTACCATCAGGAAAAGTAGTATTACAAGATAATACAGTGTCAGATTTCCAGTGGAGACTGGTAATAAATACATTGTCAGCAAAGGGGAATATGCCATATAAAAAGAAAGTTGAAACAGTGTGTTTATTTTGTGGGGAGGAAGAGACAACATAACTTGTTTTTGAAATGTAAAAGAGTGGTGAAACGCTAGGAGAGGATGTGTTAAGAATTTTTTGAGAATATTAAAGATATAAACAATATAGGTAAGAATATGATTATGTATGGATATTATAAGAACAAGAAGAAAAAATATGTGAGGAATAGATAAAAAATTATTTTATGTAATTGAGTTATTTGGAATGAAAGCTAGCTTGAATGAAATGTTGTTTAATAGAAAATTGATTTTGGCAGATATAGTGTGAAAAATTAGATTATGGCTGTGGAAGAAGGAGTGGGGGTCAATTATGGAAGAATAACAATGAATATTTTACAAGAAAAAAATGATAAATATAAAAAATTTAGTAACGTGCATCTTTGTGCCTGTAAATATGTATAATTTTCAAATATGTAACTAATGTGTTTTTTATGTTTATGTAAAATAAAGGACCCCCTGCTCTTTTTGATAATTGCAATTGGATCTTTTACATCTACGTGAGCTACCACCAACTCAGGCAGATAAACCCTTGGTATAACTTCTCATCTGAAAGATGGCACAGCCAGGAGTGTCATACCCACCGTATGCTCCATTGCTTTGTCAGTACTAGTAAATTAATTGAAGTACCTGGCATTGCAAGTAAACATGTTTTCCAATGCCTCCAAGAAAAACAGCACTGATGAAGACAAAATATATATTGAGCAAATGCAGCAACATGAACTGCATATTTCCCTATTTCTGTTTTGTTGAAATAGCACCAATAGAAATATTTAGATATGAATGTTTGGGGGTAGCATCTTACCTCTTAACTTATTTGATCAAGAATTCTGTACAAAGCCAAAAATAATAGGAGCTAAAATCAGGATAAATTTTTAAATATTAGTCTAATTCACTTAAAAAGTTAATAGAACAAGTTTCACATGAATATGTATTTTTTGAACATTAAGAAGACTAAAACTCTAATGACTGGTATTACTGTCTGACTGTAATCAGAACTGATTTGCAAGAAAATCAAAATTGTTATAAGGGATAAGACAAATATTTAAAGCAAAAATTGGGATATTCTGCAAAACAGAGAACTTTGAGAGATGTAGGAAACAATCATAAGGGAATGTCTTGTCACAATAACCCATTCCAGGATTGGAATACTTTTTTGGGTGTATGGGATTATAAATTAAGTGGTTATAATATTCTGAATGTTATTATAATTGTCTATGAACAAGTGCCAGCAGAAGAATTTAAAATAATAATTTATAATTTTAATGACAGAGATAATTAAAACTACATATCCTTAAATTCTTAAGCTGAGGCTTCTCCACTTTCAGACAGTTAAGTATGGTTTAGCATTGCCATAACATCCATAACACCAACAAACAAAAGAATTAAAGAAACTGCAGCTATAGACAACTTTCCATCTTCAAAATATGGAACACTATACTACCTTTCGGGTCTAGATTATGTGATCAAAAAACCTAGTCAGCGAACACAAGTTTGCCGACCAATAAACAGCGAACTGTCATTTCTGTGAATGGCCACATCAGCAAATTTGTTTCCTAGAGGAAAAAAATAACCTGGCCAGCCAAATACAAGAAACTATTTCAAATGTTTCAAGGTGGGTGGCATCACCCCCACAGCCTCCATGTGGGGGGTTTGTGTCCCAACACCACTCCTCAGTAAATATACCAACTTCAAGATTGCACTACAGTGGGGAAAAGGGCAAATTCATAAAGATGGCCAAGCAAGTTTTCCCCTAGGAAAAAAATTGCTGAAGTGGCCATTCACAGAAATGACAATTCGCTGTTTATTATTCGGCGAACAGGTGTTGCTGACTTCACTTTTTGGTCACGTAATATAGACCCCTACCTTTCATAAGGTAGGATAAATAGGCAAAATGTGGAATATTTACAAACAACAAGGGAAGGAGCTCACATCATGGTAGAAATATTACTTTATACTTGTTTTACCAGATGCCCAGTTCTTCAAAAATTAGTGATTCTTGGGAGAAACAACTCAAGTTGCAAATGTCCGAGGCCCCAGCTGTGGAAGATAATCAACCCCTCCCACAAGCCCACCCCAAACTACTCTGATTAACATCAAGCAATCAAGCAATACTTTTATGAGCAGGCTTGCAACATCATGAATAGCATAGCATTCATAAGAGGTTGGGGTTGGTGTAATGGTTAAGATGTTTACCTTACAGACAGAAGGTACAAGTCTTGATTCCCAAACTGGATAATTAGCTTGGCTTGAAATGGCAACAAAGGTAGTCAGCCTAGTGCTAACCTCTGAATCTATAACACCAAAAATCAAAGGAATTAAAGAAAAATACAGCCATGGTCAATCTTCCATCTTCAAAATGCAAAATACTCTACTGTCTTGCACAATCTGAAAGAGATTAGTAAAATGTAACCCATTTATTAACAACTAGAAAGATAGCTCACACCATAGTTAAATTGTATATTTTAGTATCTTTGATGCATCCAGTCTCTCTCTTTCCTCACTGTTGTCAGTTGACTACAATGTGAAAATTTCCTTTTACACTATTTATAGGACAAAAAAGCTATATAGCAGTTATAATATATTCTGTTTTACCAACCACCCAGTTCTTCAAACAGTAGAAGCTTGTAAGTAAGTTGAAAAGGCCCAGGATACACCTTGCAAACACACACACACACACACACACACACACACACACACACACACACACACACACACACACACACACACACACACAAGCAAATTATTCTTACAGTTTTTCTTAATATATGTGGTTACAAATTCTCAGCTGAGAAACTACTTTAGACTTTCTCTGTATCTGAGTTTTTGTAATGTCATTTTATATACTATGTTGTTTTTACCTTGTTTTTTGACCCACGTGCATGCATTTGCACACACACACACACACACACACACACACACACACACACACACACACACACACACACACACACACACACATACCTCACACACAAGCAAATTATTCTCATATTCTCTCTTAACATCTGTGGATACAAATGCTCAGTTAGCAAACTACTTTAGCCTTTCTCCATATCTCAGTTATTGTTACTTCATTTTACACACTACATTGCTTATGCCTTGTTTTTTGTCCTACATACATGCATGTACAAACACAGACATGCACACACACACACACACACACACACACACACACACACACACACACACACACACACACACACACACACACATGCTTGAACCTCAATTACAGCCACCTGTATGGTTGTGCACCTCAGATATTTGCTTGAGATCAAGTGAATGAATACAGTCATAAAAAAAATAACCCAGAAATGTATCCCAGCTTGCTGGTGTCAAAACCATAGTGTGGAACTCCCCTTTGCCCTCTCAACTTCTTAGTTCAAGAATTAGAAACAAGGAACAAAATCAGGACCAACTTTTACTATTTCTCTTACATACTTAGAAAGTTGGCAAACTAACAAGATCTGTATTATAAAGCATTTTCAGAAAGATGGCATTTATTGGTTTTAATCCATATCAATTTGCCGGAATTACAAGGAACAGGCCAATATGCCTTTCAAGTTCTTTGCTTAAGAATTTTGGACAAGGGCTTCCAAGATGGCTGCGTACTGATCAATAGTTTAACTTCAGTTGTCCCAGTGTGAAAACTAAAACTGAAAAACAACAGCCAGCAATATTGTCAGCATGAGTAAATATTCAGTTACTGGAAAGTAAGTACACTGCCTGGATTCCTGTAAAGAAGGAACTAAAAGAGCCTGAAAGAAAATTAACTAGAAAAGGTGAAGAGAAAACATTTACTGGGAAGAATCCTGCAGCTGTTCAGCAAAAAGTGGTTCAAGCACCAGCACTGGTGCAAGATATGGCTTCTAGTAATCTAGAGGAAAAATAAGTCAAATGAGTTCAGAGCTATTTAAAATACATGAAACACTGAATGAGTATATCAATTCAAATAATAAAAATTTGAAAAATAATGGAAGAAGTTTTAAACTGACATTAAAAAGAACTGATAAAACTGATAAAATCAGAGGTCAAAATTAAAAAAAAAAGACTGGCTGAGTATGAGCCTGCTCAAGAAGAAATGTTCCAAAAATAGAATTAAAAGACAGAGAAGGTAGGGCAAATGGACTGACATTCTACAGCAGGAGTGGTTAACTGAGAGGGCTCACTAGGTTTATACTCAAAATCTGTCCATGAGAAATCAGCCAAGACATTTATAAGTAAAGATGCAAACCTACCACCAGAAAGAGTTGATCCTGGCAAAACTGTGACAAAAGGGCAAAGTATTATAAGTTGAAGAAAGTAGAGTATTTGTGGAAAGTGATTATTCACTATAAATCAGGCAGAAGAGAAAAACATGTATTCCAGTAGTCAAGGAATGTGAAGAGGCAGGTGTGATATTCAAGCTGCTGTTTCCAGTGATCTTCAGAATATTTTTTCTGAGGAATTAGTCATTTTTTGAACAGAACAGGCTATGGAGGAAATCCAAAAGTTTGCCCAGGAAAAAATGAGCCATCAAGCAGAAAAGGACTCTGCTTCTCATTCTTCTGATAATAAAGCACATGGTGAGACTTTGTCAGTAAAACATTTCCACTGTATATAAGGAAAATTCTTAAAAAACAGAAAAAAAGCACAGGAGCTGTCCAGAGGAATTTGGCAGTACCTTGGAATTGAACCAGAATCTGGAGTTGGGAGATGGAGATGAACAGGAAGAAAACCAGCAACATGGAAGTTAGTTAATAAATGTGAGACTGCAAAGAAGCAAGTTTTTTGTATCAGGTGGACTAAAGATAAAAAAAGAACAAAAAACAATTAGTGTAAGTAGAAGTACAGGAAATAACATGCATCTTGTCATGGGTACCCTCAATTTCAGGTTAAGTAGGACCTGTGTTAGCAGCTGTCTATTTGGCACAAATGTTCCTATTATGAGGGTTTAACTTCATTATTTGAAGATGTAAATAG
Source organism: Protopterus annectens (assembly GCF_019279795.1). Lineage (NCBI taxonomy): Eukaryota > Metazoa > Chordata > Ceratodontiformes > Protopteridae > Protopterus > Protopterus annectens. The sequence goes on along the minus strand of NC_056728.1, from coordinate 1,811,148,476 downwards.
TTAGGTGTGTTCGTTATAAGTAAGCAGGTTCTAGTGGTGTTTTCAGGGTACTTTTTTGAGGATTCTTATTGAAACAATAAGTCTTGTAAAATGTGAGGTTCCAATGTTGATGATAAAAAAAAAACATGTATAAAGGATTATCCTGTCAAACATTAACAGTTGCATGTATCACAAAATCTGGAAAAAGACATTTAAAAAAGCTGCCTTTTATAACAGTACAGGAATAATGACTTCTTACCATAATGGTAAAACTTTCCATATTATCTTAGAATGTAAGTGGTCTCACAGCTATAAACAAAAAGGAAAGAATACTTAATTCTATTAAGAAATACAGAGTTCAAACAGCAATGCTATAGAAGACTAATTTGGAAAGAACTGAACATGCAAATTTGATAAGGAAAGGATTTCAGGATGAATATTCTGTAGAATATCAGGGACAAAGAAAAAGAAACGTATATATAGTAATTGCTGGAGGAGTTCCAGTAGTAATAGAAGAGGGAAAAAAAGGTAACCAAGGTCATGAATGAGGAAAAAATGGTTCACATTGCCTTCCTTGACCTGGCCAAGCCATTTGGCACAATACCCTACTCAGGCATTGTTGACAAAGTCAAGACATTAGGTGCAAACTCATATGTCACCCAGTGGATAGCCAACTGACTCAGAGACATGACCCAGGAAGTTAGAAGTAGGGAGTCCACCTCTACAAAGAGGCCGGTCACAAGTGGTATACCTCAGGGATCAGCCCTTGGACTGCTCCTTTTTGACATTTACTTCTCAGAAGTCAAGGACAATGTCAGTGGTCTCTGGCTGACTAAATTTGCAGATGATTCCAAATTAGGAGCCATCACTGAATCCCACACTTACACAAATGTTCTCCAGGAAGGGCTGACACAGTCAACAACTGATGTCATAGCCATGGACTAAAATTAAATGCCAAGAAATGCATAATAGTATCCTTTGGGAAGTCATCCATCCCTGGTAACAATCATATTGACAACATACCCCTTAGAGGTGACCCAGTAGTCAGGGACTTGGAGACACACATAGATAGTAATCTAGCTTTTAACCATCACGTGTCTACAGTACTGAGGAAATCATTCTATGTTGAGAAACTTATAAACAAAGATATGGCATCTAAGTCCAAGGAACTCATTGTTCCACTGTATTCAGCATTCATCAGACCTGCCATTGAGTACAATTCCCCCCTTTGGTATGTACCTAACCAAGCATATCCAACAACTGGAACATCCACAGAGGTTCCTCACTAAAAGAATACAGGACATAAGTAAAATGTCCTGTGCAGACTGCCTCAAGACCCTATCCCTGTATTCTGTCTCCTACAGGCTTTTGAGGGGAGATCTATGCCTGGCATACATGGCATTGTCAGACCCCACTCTCATGGACGTCCTTCATATTCGCAAAATAAACAGGATCAGAATTAACTATTCTGAAGAATTAAACCTTGCCTGTGATATAAATAGGACCTCCTGGACAGGCAGGTATTTATCCCAGAGACTACCCTGTCTATGGAACAGGCTCCCCATCCATGTTAAGCAGAGTACCTCTCTAACCTAATTTAAGTGCAACTTGGACAATTGAATGGGAAACCAGAAATTCATCCCTGGTTTGGCACCTATGTCCCTAATGGACACATACAACCTGTAAAAGGTTAATCTCTCAGGCCCCTACTTACACTTACCAAAGGTATAAGAACTTGTCAGAGATTTGTGATGCATGGCTAGGCTTAAAAAGGCCCTTCTGGACATTAGCCTAGTAAGCACCTATGAACCTGTGAACCTATAATAATGGCAGATTTTAGTAAGGGGATACTGGCAATGGGTGAGGATTACACATATTAACATATTTATATTCACCTAAAACTGCTATTATGAAGCTTAAAAAGTTGGGAGAAATAGTCAGCTTTCAGCAAGGAATATTATTTATAGGTTGGGACTGGAATTTGATTTGTAACAATGAAAATGTATCGGGGTAAATGTGAAAATATAACAAAAGAGAGTAGACATCTGAAGAAATTAATGAAGATATTTGGTATGAAAGATGTGAATTCAATAACAGGAACTCATAGAGAATTAACAAGTTATTCCCCAAGGTACAATAACTGAGCCAGACTTGACAGAAATTATATTTCACAGGAACGTGTGCATTTAATTCAAAACATTACTATACTAACAATAACTATTTCAGATCATGTGCCAACAGTAGCAAGGATAAAAATACAGGGTAATAAAGTAAAGATGAGGCAGTTGTACATCCCTACATACCTTTAAAAAAGAGAAGAATTTCAGGAATGGGTAATGGAAATTATCCAGGAGTTATTATGGAAGATAGAAAGTACTTCAGAATTTATAACTAGTGAGTGCGATAAATGAAAGTGGAGTTTAACAATACGGTATAAATAAAAGAAAAATAGATCTGGTTAAGATGTAATAAGAATTAGAGTGGTTGACAAAGGTTAAAGTAATACAAAATAAGGGGAAATCTCACAGATCAAGAAGTGCTGCAATTGCCGAGTGCTACAGAGAATATAAGGGAGTATCTGGATAATATGCATGAGTTTAGAAAGATTGCTGTTAAACAACTGCCTTATGATAATAACTCCAGAGTACAAACATTTTAGGCACAATGACGTAGGCAACATAAAGTAGGAAGAGTTGTTGCCAAACTTAGGGAGCCTGTAACAAAAAAAATAAAAATAAAAAAAATAACCAGTGATCCTGCTTGTTTTAGACATGTTTTAGAAATGTTATGACAATTTGGATAAAGCAGAAAAGTGGAAGAATCAAGAAAAAGCACAAATGGAAATATTTTTAGATTAAGTAGGCCAAGGTTAGAGGTAAATGAGGCTCAACAACTAACAGTTAAGATAGGAAGAGATGAGATTAAAATGGTGACGTATAATCAATCTGCAAGAAAGTCTCCAGGAATAGATGGTATTCTGGTAGAAGTTTAGAAAATAGGAGGTTAGAAAGTGATAAAGATCTGGAAGGTTTTGTTTAACAGTATTTTAAAAGGAAAGGAGGCACCAGCATCCTGTAACAAACTGTGGTGGCTGTATTAGGTACAGATGATAAAAACAGTAAAGAACCATCTGATCCAGCTTTATATATGCCCATTTCAATTTTAACCCATGATTATAACATGTTTATGTTAATAATGGCTAAATAATTGCAAAGGTGATGCCAAAATTGATAGATGAGGACCAGTGTGGTTTTGTGGAAGCAAACATTTAACAACATTAATAGAGCAATGATGATCCAGATGGAAGTAGAATGTAAGAAAATACCACTGTTATTGGTGGGTCTGGATACAAAGAAAGCATTTGATAGAGTAAGGTGGGATTTTATAAGTTCATAGGTTTATGGATTAATACTAGGCTAACTGCTCTTGTGAGCCATTTTAAGCCTAGCTAATTACTCCATGTGAGAATCAAACCGTGCAGCTTGTGTCTGTAAGGTAAACACCATAACCATTATGCCAGCTTTGGAAGCGTTTGCACTTCCTAATGTAATACTGAGTTTTATTTGAAGGATTTATGAAGGATTGGAGGCAGAAATCAAAGTGGTAGGGTTCTTCTATGATAAGTTATGTCTGAACTGAGGAACCAGGCATGGGGTGTTTCTATCCCTTTTGTTTTTTTGCATTATATTTGAGCCATTGGGAAAGAAAATAAGGGACTCAGACATTCAAGGATATAATTAACATAGTGTTTAAGAAAAGTTGGCTTTATTTGTAGGTGATATTACTTTGTAGCTGATTTAATCAGAAACTCTCATCTCAGTGGTGTGGAATATTTTGAGATAGTTCTGGGTTTTTTCATGATATAAAATTAATGAAGATAAAACAAAGGCATTAGCTATAAGCTATGTACCCATGCATGAATTGGTTCAGCGATACTCATATTTATGGGGACATGATAAAGTATTCAGGAGTATGGATTAAAAATGATTATGTTATGGCAGCTAAGGATACATGGAAAGAGACTCAATGAAACATAATACAAAAACTGAGAAACTGGAAGCTCTTGCCTATGGGTATGGATAGCAATATACAAGTAGTAAAATGATTTTAGTCCCTTTAGTTTTATACACTGGGCAAGCATATTTTATCAACCAGTGGAGAAGTTATGGATATTACTTAATAAACAGTTGAAAGCGTTTATTTGGGAGGGGAAGAGGGCAAGATTCATGTGGGATAAGTTGATTCTCCCAATAGAACAAGGAGGTTTAGGCTTACCAGTGTTGATGGTATATTTTAGACCTGCACACTTAAGGTTCTTATACATATAACACAAGCAGAAGACTACAATTCAAAGTAGAAAGCAATGATGATTAAGCAGAGGGATTTTGGATGTAGATGCTTAAGGAGAATAACAACAGTCATACAGAATATTATATTCATAAAGTAGCAGAAAGTATACTAAGAACTAAACCAACACATTAATGGAGAAAGATGATTTTAACAATAGAGATGACTGCATTTAGGGGGTGCAGATAATATGCAACAAGGGGCTGGAATTTACAGGAGAAAACTGGCAACTGAACCAAGGTATAAGGAAAAAATAATTAGAGTGGGAAAGGTAATAGAATGGGAAGAGGCTAAGACATTTGCATTGCAGACTAGTGACAGCCTTCTTTTTCAGGGATTGATATCACAGTATAGACTAAGAGAAAGGGCTAATGGAATCATAAATGAAAAAAAGCACTGGTTGACTTTTTTAACTGAACATAGAACAGAAGTTGATATTAAAAAAGGAACAAATAGTAGGGCATATAAAATATTGCCTGATAACTATAGGAATCCAGCAGTTAATCTACTACATTGTGCACTGTTATAAAGCTTTTTTTTTACTGTTTCACTGCATTTATGTACTGTTTTATACTGTTTAAGTGTATTTTTCATTGGTAGATACTGTTTCATTACTCTAATTGCATGTTTACTGAATTACTTAACTGTAAATTGCTTTTTCATACTGAGAGTTATATTTTCTGTTTCTGAGTGCTCTAACCATTCTTTTCTGTGCATTTTAGATTTTTTTCAGGTTTCTGTGTTCTAGTCAAGTATCATATAACTGATTTGTTTGCAGTTAAAAGCATTCTCTAGAGTCTCCTTGCTCCTTTATCTGTTTAAAACTTTCATTTAGTGGCTACAGCTAATAGCTGTAATAGTTTCCCACACCCCCTCCTTATTGTTGTCTTGTTCTTATACTTGGTGGCTCTGCAGTTGCCCACCCATACTGTATATTTGATCTGGGACACTCCTCCCAGTCTAGTGTCATTAGTTCATTCTACCTAATAGAGAAAGAACATTTGTAAAGTCCAACCCACTTAGATTCTTAACCTTGAATTACCTTCTGTTCCTGCTTTCTCATTTTCCACTTTACTTAAAAAAAAAAAATTCTAAGGAATGAGTCTAGTCCAGAAGATACAGATTTGCTGTATCCAAGACTGTTTGTAGGCTCCTTAGCCACCAAGCCTTTCTGTGTTGGAGGGAAACCTTCTAGCTTATCAGTGGGAATGGGAAGCACCAGGGAGCCTATCTACCAAATAAAGAGTGGTTTCTGGCCCAGAAATTGTATGTATTGGCCGTTTGGGCAGTTTTTCCATCTCTCTCAACTTCCTGATTTAAAAGCCCGCATTTGCACTTGTTTCCCCATTTAGAGAATGCATTAACTGCAAACAAATCAGTTTATAGAAGTCTAAATCTCAAAATGTACTCCTCAAGGCCCTGTTACTAGTCTAGTCCAGATACAGATTTGCTGTATCCAGGACTGCTTGTAAGCTTCTGAGCCCCCCAAGCCTTTCTGTGTTGGAGGGAAGCCTTCTAGCTTATCAGTGGGAGTGGTAAGCACTAGGTAGCCTATCTAGCACAAGAGGAGTGGTTTCTGGCCCAGATTTGTGGTTTATTGGACATTTGGGCAGTTTCTTCCATCTCTTTCAATATTCTCACTTAAAAGCCTGTGTTTGCACTTGTTTCTCCCCTTTTCTGTAACTAGTCTAGTCCAGATACAGATTTGCTGTTTCCACGACTGTATGCTTCTGAGCCCCCCAAGCCTTTCTGTGTTGGAGGGAAGCCTTCTAGCTTATCAAGAGGAGTGGTTCCTGGCCCAGAAATTGTAGTTTACTGGTTGTTCAGACAGTTTTTCCATCTCTGTCAACTTTCTGGTTTAAAAGCCCGCATTTGCTCTTGTTTCCCGCCTTTCCTGTTACTAGTCTAGTCCAGATACAGACTTGCTGTATCCAGGACTGTTTGAAAGCTTCTGAGTGGTGCCAGAGTCTGCTCTTCAATTTTTTCCCTTAGATCTACCAGTTCTGTCCTCTCCTGCACTTATACTAGTTTATTAGTCTAGCACTTTGCCAGACTTCTTGAAGCAATTATTGTAGCACACAAGTGCTACCAGCACTAAACATTCTACTAAGAAACAAATCTAGTACTTATTATCAATGCCCACCCCTCCAGGCATGTCTAAAGGTCATTTCCCTGTGTTTTCTCCTATTAACCTGGTGAACTTGGGTATCCTGAGGCAATGTAGCAACTGCCTCATGTACACTGACAACCCTCTCCTCTTACCTTCCAACACTCAGACTTGTGAGAGATGCACTTATATATCCAAACTGGAAGCCACGCACTCTCCAGACAAGATGGGAATAGCTGGTCAAGAGGAGAACGTCAACACTTGCACCACACCACATGGAACACATAGCCCTCCAGAACACACACCAGCACTGCCTTCACATAAAAACACAAGCCACACACCCACCTTCGTGGAGGCTCTCAATAAAAATCTACCCAAGCAGCAGAGACCTCCAAGGCAGAAACACACTCAACCACCACAACACAACATTAATCATGAGACACATAACTCTTCTAAACAGTGTGAAACTCAACCAATGCCTCTAAGGCAAAACAGCATGCTCAACACACTAGTCACAGGTGACTCGATAGAGAGGCACACTGATGTCCCACTCACTAAGTTGAATAAGGAGAAAGTAACAGCTGCCTGTCAGGTGCCAGGATCAACACATAATGCACACACACACAGGTCGCTCAACAACAAGTACAAATAGGACTCTATCACTGTACATGTGGGTGTGAATGACCTGAGACGTACCTACCTGGTCTACATGAAAAAAGACATGGAGGAGCTCTCAGATTATGTAGCCCAGGCGGGTATGACCCTAGCCATGAGCAGCCTCCTACTATCACCCAGAGTGATACCTCAGTACAAGCAGAAAATGATTGATTTCAGCAATTGGCTAAGTTTCTGGTGTTACTCTAAGGGGATCCAGTATCTGTCTGCCTGGGATGACATGATTGACAGACCTCGATGCTTTGCCAGAGATGGCCTGCATCTGTCACCCCTAGGCTTCCAGATACTGGCCAAGGCTTTTGCCACCCCTATAGTGCCTTTTTAGGTGGTGTTCAAAGACCAAATTATCACCATAACAGCTACAAACAAATGCAATCTGAGGGTCGTGTTGCTCAATGCTAGAAGTCTAAATCTCAAAATGTACTCACTCGAGGCACTCCTTAAAATGGGGAACATTGACATTTGTGTTGTAACAGAGACCTGGTTCAAGGCAGCAGAAAGCACCCCTGCACTACCAGGCTATAACTCATTCCACACCTTTCGGCCCTAGAACTTGGACTGAAGCTCCAAAGGCAGTGGTGTTTCCATATTCATAAAGGATGCAAACACCTCCAGACTGGTAGCCCAACATAATGCACCAGAGATACTTCAGGTGCAGCTAACATTGGGTAAGACAGAGATTCAGGTTGTAGCCTGCTATACGTCCCCAACCATGTCTCAAGACTCGCACTCCACATTCCTTAGCACCCTGGAAAATATTAGGATCCAACCTAACACTCTCTTACTTGGTGACTTCAACTACCACTCCATTAACTGGGTAAACTACTCATGTACCAATACACTTGCCCAACGTTTCCTGGAGTTCATTAATTCCAATGCACTGGACCAGCTCGTTCTTACCCCCACTGGAGGTAACAACATCCTTGACCTGGTCGTTACTAACATGGGTGACCATTGCTCTACACCAGTAGTCAGCTCCTCCCTGGTTAGATCTGACCACAAACTAATCACCTTGAAAATCCACATCCCCCCATCCCCCCAACAAGACACTCTCCTCCATAAAAGGAAGACAATCTGGTGGTCCCCTGCCATAAACAAACTCTACAACAGAAGGAGGAAACTGATGCAGAATAAGGTGAAGTCCCAAGACTGGAAAAACTTCCTTATCTGCTTCAACAAAAAGTTGAGATCCCTCATCAAATCCTCTAAAGCTGGATACTGCAGAATTGCAGCAGATAGTAAAGGCAACCACAAGGCCGTCTATAGTTATGTAAAGAATCTCCACGGCAATACCCAGGTTTGGTCAGAGCTACTGCACAATGGTACCTCCTTTACCAAGCCAACAGATATTGCCAGTATACTGGCCGACAGATTCCGTGCCAACTTTACCCCTCCCCCCAAAGGACCAATCACAATGCCAGTAGATTGCCAGACTTCCCCTACATGTCAAGCAGAGCACCTCGCTGACCCTCTTAAAGAGAAATTTTGATGAGTGGATGGGAAACAGAAAATTCACCCCGGGGATAACTCCAGTGGCTCTACTCAACAGAGGCACTGGGAACTAAGGTCGGGTGGCACTATGCCAGGGTAATCCTATGGCTAGGCTTGTAAAGGCCCCAGGGTCATTAGCCTAGTACACACCTATGAACCTATGAACACACCTAAGAGGTCAAAAAAGATTGGGAAGAGAGATTAGGTATGTAATTAACAAAGAAACAATGGGAGGACATATGTATGGCTCCCTAATATGCAACAAAATCTGGAAGATTTAGAATTTTACCTGGAAGTGTATGCATTGATACTTTTATACCCCAAAGAATGTCTCCTCAGGTAGATGGCAAATGTTGGAGGTGTGATGGGGAAGAAAGAAATAACTGGGCACATATGTTTTGGGAGTGTAATGAGTTCGCAGACTTTAAAAATGTCCTACACAGTACTGTCAGAAATACCTGGTGTGCAAATGAGTGTTAACTAAGGAAATTATTTTTTTATGAGCTGGGATATAAGCTCTGAATTGCTTAGACATAGTATGCCCTAGTTAAGTTTAATTCTAGTGGCTGACAAAAAAACAATTACTAGAAATTGGAAAATCAAAATTTAAACAAACTATACTTGAACTAGGTAATATTGTAACAGTGATAAAAGAACAGGAAGTGGGACTTTTAGAAAATGATAGGAGTAAATTACAGAGAAAAAATGGAAATTATGGGAACAATACATACAGAAAAATGTTTTGAAGGAAGAACGAGGTATAGGAGAAGGCAGGAAATGAACCATGTATGTAATGTTGTTTAGATTATATGATACATAACAGTATATGTGATGTATAACTTTTGAAATGTGAACTTGTTAATATGGTTTGATTACTTTTATTTAAATGTAAGTTTTCCTGTGTCACAAGTGATAATTCAATAAAGGTGTTTAAAAAAAGAATTCTGGACAATTTCAAAATAATGAAAGACAAAAATGGGCACAATTTAAACATTATTATTCTGTGTATTTGTCAACCAGGTAAAGATAATAAGCAAAGTTTCACTTATCAGGGGTGACCCAGCAGTGCTGTCTAGTTAATTGTCATGCTTAAAGTCACAAAGTAAGCAAATGGAGTTGAAAAGATTCAAACTCTTTACCTTTGACTACAGGAAACAGCTCATTAACATAAGTGCCAAACAACTCCAAATCACTATTTAACAGAACAGTAAGTGTTGCATGGATGTACATTCCTTGAACATTAAAAGATAAGAATCTGTAATGAGATGCATTATTGACTGACAGAAATTCTCAGTAATTTAATAGAAAAAATAAGTCTTATTTTATTTATCCTATGCTGACCAGGTTAGTCCCCCTAGGCTAGGGGTCTCATTTCAGGAGAGATCCAACGTGGTATTTATACTAGTAGAGGAAATTTGGTCAAGGTAGTATGGAACTTCTCTTACTCTTTTTAATAGGTGCCCTGGGATCTTTTGCATCCACCTGAGCTACATCTCCCTCAAGCAGATGGGAAACTCTGTTTAACATCTCATCCAAAGGAGAATACACTCAGGAGTGCAGCACTCCCCTTATACTGCACTGCAGGTCAGCACTCCATCTAACTGATGTAGGAAAAGAACCCATTATTTTGTGCACCAAAGGTGAGGATGCTACTTGCTGCACCACTGGCACTAATTATTTTAATGGGGGACAAGGCCAAAAGTATTAGACAAAAATCAGGGATAGTCTGTAAAATCAGACTCAGATAACAGAGAGAGAGAGAGAGAGAGAGGCAAACTACTCTGATTCACTTAAAACATTAACAGAACAGGTTTTCTAGCAGCATGCATGTTTTGAACATTTGAACCACATAAAATATGAAACTCTAATAACTGGCATTACTGACTGACAATAAACCTTAATGATTTTTAACCTTCAGTGATTTATCAGAAAATGAAAACACAAGTGAAGGTCTGGGAGTTGCTAAGCTGTCATTTAGCTGCTTCAAGGGTCAGGATTTGATTCTTTCTACCACTATTTTCCTACTGGGTGACTTAGATTAATTTTCTTAACCAAACGGTCCTCCTGGGTTGCCCTTTTGCTTGGTTTCATATATAGAAAAACAAAATAATAAGGAACACATATAAGGTTAAATACTCAAGTGCAGTTTCTGAGCCATAACAGAAGAGCCAGATCATGGCTCTGAGCCAGTACTGATGGATTTACTGCATATCAGCAAGTCAAATGGCATCAGAAATACTCAGTCTAGGGATCTAAACCTCTTCTCCAACATCAACAGAATGATTTGGAGGGGCAGTTATATCTCACAGAGGACACTGCTGCTCTGGAAAAGACCCCAGTCCACTTAAAACAAAGTTCATCCCTTTCCATATTCAAGTACAAACTGGATCTGTGGATGGAAAACTGAAAATTTGCCCCAGGACTCCATTTATACTACTAATGGACAGAGGTAGCTCCCAAATGCTTCATCACATGCATGGGTCCCACAAATTATCTGTGATGTTATCCCAGTTATTCTCATTAAAGGTAATATATAATTATTGACCATGGAATGGATAATGCCAATCTTTGACCAAATGGGATAGGTTAATTTGAGCACAAAAAGGGAAACTTGCTAGGCTTAAAATAGCCAGTAAGGGCAGATAGCATAGTACTTGCATAACAGCTTATGAACCTATGATCAAATGGGATCCTAAACAGAGTGATGGACCAGATCTTTCCAACTCTCTACACCCAACGCAGCCATACTAGTATCCCAATACTTGTCTGCCTCTCCTCAGTTACAATAAAGTTCCACTGAAAACTTTTAATAAAATTTTACAGCAAAAGCCCTGACAACAATTTAATGAACAAAATAAAATATCCTCACATTGTAAACCATATGAGCAACAGTAAACTTCTCTCCTTTTAAAATATTTGTTGAAAATGACTATGGAAATCCAATAAACTATAACAGACATGATGAGATTCACAGTCAAATAGCATATATTGAAGAACTAGTTAGAGGCTATCTGAAGGGTGCAGGAATACAAGTATGTAATGAATTTGCTAACAGCTTTGAACAACCTATAGGGTACAAGCATCTTATTTTCAAGTGCAGCCCAGTAGCACTGTCTGGTGACATAATTTGGTCAGGCTCACACTAAACAAAGAATGAGGGAATGAAAAGGTACACTGTAGGAAGCAACTCATTAGTAACTCATATCCTTAACTCATCTGCACTAACGGTTGTAGCCCAAAACAGTGTATTTCACAACCCTGTGCCCTCAAATAACAAGGTAAATTAAAAATGCATTCATAGCTAATATTTTAGTATTAATACTTCATGCTATTCAGGCTACTTACAGTTAAATCAACATACTTAGCCAGCAAAACAAGGAAATCAAGGATCATACCCCAAATCCCTGCTCATATAGTGAAGCTCTTGTTTACTACAATCAATTCTTTCCTTTACACCATAACTATTCTGGGATCCAGGACACACGCAGACACACACACACACACACACACACACACACACACACACACACACACACACACACACACACACATACACACACACTTCTGCCCTGCTTACAAAATGCTTTTCACTGCTTCAGCCAATACAATACACTCTGACCAGCTGATTGAATTCAGAGTCAAACTTTCCACATGTGTAAAAGGAAAATGAAACAGATCAGATGGGGATGTAAAAAAGGGAACTGCTCTGAGTGAAAGAATAGCTGTACAGCTCTGCTCGGCTGGGGAAGTAAAACAATGGAACTGCTCTGCTTGCAAGAATTGGTTTCCACGACTGGGATTTTTGTAGCTTGCAAATTATCACTTTTTATTTATCAGGTAAACCTTCTAGGCAAACAAACCTACTTTTAATACCACTATTTAGTTACGTGAACTCCTGAGAATCATAATGTTGGCAAATGAAAAATGAAAGCGTTAAACTCAGGACTATAGGGGAAGCATGTTTACAGCTCATAGACTTAATTCTTTATAGTACACTACTTGAGATCTGTTTTTGACTCCAGAAAAATGGTCTTATAGCTGAAATACTCTGATGTCTATAGCCAAAGCTTGTTTCTGCATTTTTTAATAAACATTTTATTTCTTTTTAAAGCAGTATGAAATCACACAATAAAATGAACAAACCATAACAATCAACTATAAAACAACAAATGTAACTATATACAGAGTCCATAACAAACTTTAACCTTATATAAAACAATTAAAACTTTTCTAAAGGATCTTTAAGCTTTTGCCAAGAAAACATTTATGCATAATATTTCATGTTCTGTTATAAATAATTTTTTTTTGTATTTTTAGGCAAATAATATCAGTAAAAGACAGGATATTTTTAATTTACAAATGTATTGTGATAACCTTCATGGCAATTGCCAGAATGGTCTTAGGAGATGAACATATGTTTTTGGTATGGAATCTGGAAATGGCACATTAAATAAGATTAAAAAATCTGTAACACTGCAGCTGTCTGACTATAATGCTTTAGAAACATTTTTGAAATCTAGCCAAAAATGGAATAATGATTTTACATTCTATAATCATATGAAGCCAGTTTGCATCTGGTTCCTCATCACACCACCATTTATTTTCTCTTCATTATAAATCAAGGCTATTTTATGTGGTGTTAAAAAGCTTCTGTTTAAAAACTTCCAAGTAAAAATTTTCAAGTAAAGTGAGGATGTGGTATTCCTTACAAACCTCAAAGATAAGTTTTTATCATAATCCAAAAAAAAAAAAAAACTTCTTTATTTATTTTTGTTGAGTACTCCCAATAAGACTGATCAAAGACTCTATATTCAATTCTAAGAATTCTATAAATTGTTGATAAATAAGATTTATTTTTGACCTCTTCACTGTTAATTTTAAAGAAGAATTCTAAAATTTTTGGAATGGGTTTTACATTTATATTTAAAGGTATTTGTATTTTATTGTTACTAAATTCCCTGAAAATCTGAATGTTTAAACAGTTATATGTCTGTTTATATTATATCTAGCCATAAGATGATCAGGAGTATGTAACTTATTTCCAGATAAAAAATGATACCAGGAAATTAAGCTATTTTCTTTAAGATTGTTTTGTTTGGATTAAATGACTCTATACAACCATTACTATAAGCTATGTTAAACATTAACATCAATAAATCTTTAACAATGTAGTTATTATCCATTACCTTCTTGAACAAAGTTAATATATAACTAACAAAAAGAATAGAGATAGGAATGTTCCTGGTATTCAAACAAAAATCTTTTATGATCCATGATACTTTGTTAGTATCTGATTGAAAATTAACATTTATCTCAGACTTATTACTAGAAACTAAAATTGTTTCATGTACTGTTTTCCAATTTGAAAAATAAGAAGAGTATAACAAATGACTCACTACATTTAGAATGGCAGATTTAGTATATAATTCAATGTTTGGAAATCAATTCCATTTTCTGCCCAGCTTTTGACATGACAGTCAAAAGCTATTCTTGATTTTTGGGAATACCACAATAATTTAAGTAATGTAGAATTTATTTGTTTTATAATTGTTTTAGGTGGGAGTACAATTAAAGACTTTATAAGAAATAACACTTTTGGTAAAATTATCACTTTTATTAATATAAGTTTGTCCTCCATAGTGTAAAGCATTTTATTCCAATTATCAATTTATTTTAATATTGTACTGATCAGGATTTTGTAGTTTATAGAAATTGTCTCTTTCCAACTATACTTTATAAAAATTCCCAAATATTTGACTTGGTTGTTTTCCAAATTAAACTCTTTCTGATTTTTTTAAATTATTTATATTTTTATTTATCAGCAATGTTTATGTTTTATTATGATTAAATTTAAGACATGAAATCATCTCAAAGTATTTTATTGAGTTAAGAATATGTTCTAATGAAGAACATGTCTCCACATGTTAATAAAATATCACCTACAAATAGTTGAATTTTTGAACTATACTTTTCTTCTATGGAAAAGTCTCTTTATTTTTGTATTACTTATTATAAAAGTAGCAAAGGGGTCTATTGACAAAGCAAACAATAATGAGGATAAAGGGCTTCCATGTTTTGTACCTTTTAATGTCTTAAGGGAAGCAGACAAAAATGATTAAATTTTGATATAAGATAAATAATTCTCATATATCTTCATTACTAAATCTATAAAATCAGAAGAAAATATATTCTCTTAATACTTTAAATAAATATATCCAATTAATAGAATCAAAAGTTTTATCTATATCTAAGCTTATAATTAAAGTTCTTTGTTTTCTTTGTCGGCAGTATCTATTAGTGATTAAAGCTTAATAATATTATCTTATACTTTTCTTTTTAGGACAAAGCCAGTTTAATAATCTTGAATTAGAGAAGGCATCATAAAACTTAATCATTTTGCACGTGTAGACAAAACATTTACAATCAACATTTAAAATAGAAATGGGGTGATACAAAGAGCGTACCTTTGGGTCCTTATCTTGTTTCAAAATTGGAGATGTTTCCAAGAAGGAAAATATTGGATGAGTTTCTGATTTCTTCAAATGCTTCTAGAATAATTTTTAATATATTATCAGGAATTATTTTATATATTTCAGGTATTATGCCATCTAGACCAGGATTTTTTTAATTTTTGATTTGTTCTTTTAGTTGTTTGAAAGAGAATGATTTGTCTAACCATGCCTTCTGTTCTTTTGTTAACATATGTTTTATATTATCTTTTAGAAAGCTATCAGTTAAGTTACTATTATTTAGAGTTGCGTTATTTTGTTAATTATTTCATAATGTGTATTTCATAATGTTTTCTAAAAGACTATAGGATATATTTTAAACCAGTTGCTTTCTTAATATTATTTTCACTTTATATATAATATAAATATATATATATATATATATATATATATATATATATATATATATATATATAGATATATATATATATATATATATATTTATATATAATCTGTTTGATATGATTCATATTATTTAAGCTTTTTGATCTAATGGCTAATCTATGCATATTTTCAGGGTTAATAGAATAAGTTTGTAATTTATTTTTTCCATATTTATTGAAATTTAGTGATTTAATATTTCTACATATTCTGATTTAAAGCTTTCAGCTCAGAGTTTGCAATTTTATCATTGGCCTTCAAATGTAATTTTATTTTGTCTATGTTTGGTTGCAACACTACTAGTTGTCTGTCCCATTCCTTTCCTTTATAAATATACCAACTTTTAATTCTACCATATATATATAAGGTTTCAATGCATTCCATAAAATAACAGAAACCTCACCATCATTATTAGTTCCGTAAATAAATTTAACTCTTTTAAAAGATTCTTTAAATCCTTTAATATTTGTAATATATGCTGGAATTTTCTACCAAAAGATGAAATCATTGGATTTTATGTTAAAATATTAAAAGTAATAACATTATGATCAGTCAATGGGCATGACATTATTGATACTCAATTTATTTTAGATAAAAAAGTCCACTAGAAGAAAACAACTTTTCAATATTTGTTTGAGTACCAATCTAAAGGAGTAATGTGTGTCATTAAGATAATTCATCAATCTTAAATCATATATATCATTAGATTAATTGCATTAACAAAATAATTTGTTTGCAGCAGCGCTCTGCTTTTTAAACCAAGTCTTTATCCAGAGTATATAGAAATCTAACAATAATAGATCTTGGTGTAGCTGGATTGTTTACTGTAGATGTATTTGAGAGAGTCCTATGGGCTCTCTCTATTCAAAAAGAAAGTGATTCTGGCAGTTTTGGGCAACCAGTTGTTAAGGAAATATATTTTTACCTTCCTCTTTCTCCAGCACTCCATATATTCTGATATTGTTTCTCCTAGACCTGCTCTCCAAATCTTCTACTTTTTCCAGAAGTAAAGTGTCTTGTTTTAAAATAAATTCCACTTGTCTTTAATTTTCAGTCAGCCTTCCATCAACATCATTTAATGATTTTCCTATAGAAGTAATTTGCTTTGTTTCTTCACCACTTCATTAAGTAAATCCAATTGTTTCTTTTTATCTTGTTTTATAATGTCCATTTTACTTTCCAACGTATCTAATTTGACTGAAAGTTCTTGAATACTTGCAGTAATGGACAGTAGTTCTTTCTTCATCACACTTTCTTGAAGAGAAGCTTTAGAGTGACTCATAACTGAAGCTAACTGAAAAACTGATAGGATTAAAACTTAGAGAAGTAACTTGATTTCTCTTTCTTAATTTCAATATAGAAGTGCTTTTTTCAAAATATAAGAATATTTAAATATCAAGATTTTTTTTATTTTAGAACTAAAATTCCTGTCAGAATAACTGAAAAGAGGCAGAGCAAAATATCTTGCCATCTTGGCCATGCCCCCCCAGACGAAACCATGGCAGTTATTGATATAGCATTTCCATCAGAAATCCTGGTGATACTCAAATACATTATGTGAGACTGTATCCTGATATTAAATTATAAAATGCTGCTCTGCTCCCACTGTGACTCTCTAAGTTACAACTCGGCAATGAACAACTAAAAGATCACAACTGTACTGGAATTTAGCTTGATGAAAAAAGTAATCATAAGTTTGTTTGTAAGGGGCAAGCCCCTCTCCCCCAAAATTGTATATTCCAGCTCCATGGCCACAGTAATAAGAAGAAAACAGAACTCTTGGAAAACAAATTAATTGCTGCCACTGCACACTTAGAAACTGTACCAGAAGTGATTTCTTATTAAAAAAAACGATTTGTCAGTGTAACATTGCTGAAACCACCTGAAATATATTTTTTTGTTTCTCCTAACATATTAAAGCATTTAAGTTAATACCTTTGCATTTTTAAGTAACATGTGATTTTGCTGTAACAGATGATTCTGCTATGTTTTACGCAAAATTTGTTGTAACATAAAAAAATTAAATTTCAAAATTACAAGGAGAATTTTTTTTTTCAAAATATTGAATTTTATTTAGAGAACAACTTCAAGAGACACCAAACAGATTCAAGGTCTGGCTTCTCTGCAGCTACAGTTTGTTTATAACTCATTTTCAGGTTTGTCGTAAATTGTAGTCTAGCAATGTAAAGGGTGCTGTCACCTGTCAAAAACAGCTAAGTGTGGTGAAACATCTCTATTTAATATAAGTATAGCAGCTACATCCAGTATATTCTGTTATTTGTGATTATTTAAAGGAACTGTTTCTGACCAAGAAGCAATACATACATAAGCCACCAGTTAACTTTGGAGCAGGAAAGCTATGATGAATTGTTGAAGTATATTTTTATCACTGTGCGTGAAACTGCTGTTACTAAAACTCTGATTTATCCTAATTCCCCAGCTGTCTTGTACCAGGAGTACAGTGATGCTGCAATTGATCGAGAGATCCAGCGACAAAAATGGGAAGGTACTGTTGTAGAAGAGGATGAGATTGTTCCATCCAAAAGCAATCTCTCTCCAACAAATTCATTTCGATCCCAACGTTCCTCAAGGGGTTCAGCCTTCTCACTCTGGCAGGACATTCCTGATGTCCGGAGCAGTGGACTGCTAGATATCATCAGTAACCAAGATCGTAAACTTCAGGAGGTAAGTGCAATGATACCAGAAATAACGCTTCATGATCACAAGATGGGGTAAGATTGTCAATGACTTATGTGAATTGCATAGTCTATTTTGGTTGAATTATATAAGGGTATAGTTTTGCTTATTTTTTGAGTTTTCAGAGAAGGTATTTATACAAACATAAACATAGGCTTTTGGGTTGTGACTTTCTGTTTTAATATCAAAGACAGAGTGTTTACTTATAAATGTATCCCAAGTACACCAAAATAGTTTTTGTTTATTGTCTCTTCTCATCTCGTGTATGTGTGTGTTTTTGTGTTTTTTACTTGATTTGTAAAATGTCTGGAATCAGCAAAAGACAAGCCTTATAACTTCCCTAAAGTGCAAAGAGACAGTTTCATGCAGTAAATATGAAAGTTGTTTCATCAGGTGTCATTCCTTTTCCTCTAGTAAAATATAATTTGCCCAATTTTAAAATTGCACTTGTTTTTGTGGTATTTGTGCAGCTTTTAGCTATCAGTTCAGCAGTATGTGTCCTCAGAATGCGTGAAGTGGTGTGCAAATGTTTACATACCATAAAACTCCAAAAAATAAAACAAAGGTAGCTGCACGCTGTGTTAGATTTTATGGGATATTAATCATAAAGAGGCTTGGAGCAGAAAAATAAACAGAAAAGACAACTTCAAAGAGTAGGACTGCCAAGCCAAAACAAGTAGTACTTGTTTTCAGTGTTTACAAAGAAGCATGAAGATGAATTTATTATTCATGCCACATGTTCGCTGTCCATTTTCATTTCCCCATAACCATTTTTCCTATATTTGAAGTAAATATAAAATGCCACCACCTTCCACAGTGCTGGTCATTGGCTGACCCCTGCTCTTCTGCAAATTTACTGTTACAGTTATCTCTGCCATCACATATATGCTGCACATCATAGAAATCAGAGATGGCTTTTATCTAAAGGTTCAACATTTGTACTCTCCACTCAAATGGATATTGCTCAAATGTTGCTAGAACTTAAATATTTTATGCATTCTCGTACCCTTAAAACTCTGTTCAAAGTGAACAATGTTCCACTGAATGTACCCAAACGTTCAAGTACCTTTATACAACCTAACAATCTGCTTGTTTTGGCCTTTGCAAAATCAGTGGAAAAAGAACTATATAAACATTTTTATGGTGACAAGCACAGTAAATACTTTAACTTGACTGCATCAGAGATACAGGCAGTCAAGAATCTTACTACAAATTCAGACAGTCATAAAACCAGCAGACAAAGCTGGGGGTACTATGGTCCTGAACTTTGACTACTATAACAATCACATGCTCTCCATGCTAGCCACCTCGGATTATAAGCAAATACGCAAAAAAAAGGTGAATCAGATAATTAAGCAGATTGCCTTAAGACTAGAAAACATGCTCAAGGACAACCTCATTGGAGAAGAATTATATCAGTACTTTAGAACTGATAGTCCTGTTGTACCTATAATACATGATGTAGCTAAAATCCATAAATCCCTTGTATCTCCCCTGCTTAGACCAATAGTGTCAGCAAGAGGATGGGCGACAGAACCCTTATCAAGCTACCTTGATAATCAGCTTAAGAAACATTTACATGTAACAGGTACCCTTATCAAGAACACAACTGATTTAATTTCTCATCTATCAGAATGGCTTATGTTACACCCAGCAAAATACTGTTTTCTTGTTACATTAGATGTAGACTCATTGTTTACAGTTATTCCCAATGAGATAGGAATTTGATTTGTTAAACAACATTACTTGAATTCTCTGATTATACACAGTGTCACATTAATGTTATTTGTGAATTACTGGACATTATACTTACCAATAACATCTTTTTCTATCAAAAGAACTTTTACAAACAGGAAACAGGTGTGGCGATGGGTACCTCAAGTCGCCAACACCTATGCCAACCAATAGGAGAAACAACATATAGTCAGTGAAAATAATCCCTGTCTCAGAAATGTTAAATTTTATAAAAGGTTTGTGGATGACCTTTTCTTATTATGGGAAGGTACACTAGAAGAATTCATGAAATTTGAGTCATACATCTCTACAACCACTGATTTCTTAAATCTGAAGTATCCTTTCATACAATTAATTTTCTTGATATAACCCTAAACATATTTCACACTGGTCAGATAGATACTACTATATACAGAAAACCATCCAGGAAAAATACATATCGACATAGAACCAGCTTACACCCATCACATATCTATCCAAACATTGTTAAAAATCAACTTATTAGGATAGCTAAATCAAATACAAATGATTCATCAGTGGAACAGCAACTTGAAAGGACTGCTTCAGAATTCATACAGAAAGGTTATGGTCAACAACAAGTTAAAACAATGAAACTAGGCATTATAAGAACAAAAAGTATTAGTCCAAACGACATTCTTAGGATCTGATTAAGCACATTTGTGAAAGCGCTTATCCGTTTTAATAAACCTGCTTGGATTTTATTTGGATGTCCTCAGTCTTGTTGTTTGGACTAATACTTTTTGTTCTTGTATACTTTTTTGTTTTAATCCAACCTTTAGTCGATAGTGCTGTTTTGTTTATCAAACTAGACATTATAAACAAGAGATACACAGAATACACACCTCTGCTAGCCACCAATAGAGACATATGATTGTCCACCAGTCATAATCATATCAAACTAAGATACATTCCTACACATGATTGAAATACACCAGTCATAAAGAACACAATTAAAAACTACTGGTCTATACTAACTGAGATACCTGAGCTAAGGAATATCATATCAGATTCACCATGTTTTAGTTACAGAAGAGCTAGTAATTTAAAGCACATTCTTTGTTATAAAGAGCAACCAAAAATACATCTTACTTTTACACTAATAAGGAATGTACAGATGTAATGATTGCACTTTTTGCAAGAACATTAATACTGACAAGTTTGTTAGACATCCAGTCAAAGATGCAGCTTTTGAACTAAGAGCATTTGTTAATTGCAACATACAACATTTAATATACATAGCAAGCTGCTCCAAGTGCAAAGCATACTACATAGGCAAGACAAACAGAAAATTAAAAGAGAGAGAATAGGTCAACACATGTCACATGTCAGGAGTGTTCAAACAAATGCTTTATATAAACATATTCTTAATACAGCTCTAACTCATACTTTTAAATTTGCTATTTTGCAAGATATTTGTGCACCGCTTAGAGGGGGGGTGACATAAAATTACTCACAGAGAGGATAGAACTGCAATGGATTTTTAGATTTAAGGCACACATCCTCCCTGGCTTGAATGACATGGTTACCATTAAGCCTTATTTGAAGTACTTACATACTCAAATACACTGAACTTTTTGTATTTGTCTGTACCCTATATGTTTTAAAAAATTGAAAAATCAAAAATGTTACAAGTATCTTCATTATTTATTACATTTCTTACTATTATTGTCATTTACATTTTTATACATACAATTTTACACATATTTTACTTATTTTTATCTTACCTTGTGATTACAGTTTTAACATGTGACTAGATCATGTAACTACACCTTGATTACATAAGCTAAGCACACTGTGTTGCTCAGTTTATTTGCCTGATAAAGCTTATCTGGGTGAAAGTATCTTCTGCACTTGCAAATTTTTAAGTACGTTGTGGATTTTAAACTTGTAGAATAAGCACTTCTAACTGCATTATGGATTTTAAACTTTTGGAATAAACAACTATTACTTTAAAAAAAAGCAACTCTTTAAGTAAGCTGTGGACTTTGCTTTTTTTTTAATTAACTACTGTTTATCCCTGCTCATGGTTCCAGTTATTTTTTTGTTTTACTAGATTGCCATACCTCAGAGAAAAAGGATGATTCTGAGAAATGGCCATCTCAGACATAATGTGTAAGTCTGTTTTTTAGCCATTCACTCTCAGCATTTCAGAACTCGCTAAATCAGGTCTCAACATTTCAAGTGGTTACTCTTTCCCTGACTTCCTAGATTCAACCTTGCTATAATAATTAGTGCAATTATGCAGAGGAAATAGAGAAGATGAAAAAAAGCCACCAGATCACTTATGTTTTCCCTTTCACAAAGATTGTAATCTAAGAGCAACGCAGTGACAGATGAACATTAGACATAGCAGTTCTTTATGGGTGAAATGTTAATCATCAAACGGGGGAGGGGAGAGAAGCAAAACTTTCCATCAACCAGGCTCATTGGTTTCATGTACAATTAAACAAATGTACATTAATAAATAAGGTAGGGCAATTGACCAATTTAGCTCCTTGACCACTACTAGAGGGCAGTAGGATTGCAGACCTGGCTGAATCTGTAGCACAAGTTATCATAGTTAACAAAAGAGAAGCCAGGAGTCTGGTGCTCAGACCGTAGCTGATATTTTAAGACTATAATCAATGAACAGAATAGGATAAATATGGACTAAGATTATAAAATGCTGACATTGTGTTATAGCATGCTGATCAGCAAAGAAGACAAGAAACAGGAAAAGGAAATGCTAGCGGTAATGGAGTTCAGGGATAAAACGGATCATCAAAGACTATGCAGGGTGGTAGTACAGACAACTGCAAGTATTTAATTTTTACACTGAATAATGACCAGTGGATAGGAAGGAAAGAGTGTTTGTGGTGGGAGCTCAGTACTGCAGATATTGGTTAAGCTGCAGGGAATAATCTAAAGACATGGATCATAAATGTTTTCACTGAACGCATTTTCCAAAAGCTCTTTCCTAGATCAAGAAATCTATTAATGAAAACCATGCCTACGGCATGCAATAATATACAATAACAATACTTCAGTACAAAAGATCTACATAGACTAGAATGAACAACGATCACAGAATCATACATTTTTCTATAAAACAATATTTATAAATATGTTCAGAAATCAAAATGAAAAAATTGTAAATGTTGTTATTAAAGATATAAATGGAAGGAGCTTGTGTGTAGCATTAATGTAGGTGGTATTTACGAGTGCACTGACATTGGTCCTTACAGATCAGCGTTCTACCCCAGTCACCAAATTTAATAAATAAATAAATAAACAAATAAATAAATATCTTCCTGTACTAATGTAATACTAATGAAAATTAAAGGTTCAGCTGTCATAACATGAAAGTCACAAGCTTACCTATTTCAACAAGTTTAAGAAGTAAAATTAGCTTAACCATTGTGTAAAACATAATCTAATAAAAGCTGCATATGTAACATTTTCTAGTAACATTTCCCAGACATATACATTTCTGCTACCTGACTAGGTTGTCTGAGCAAATGATAGTTTTCATATCATTAATAGTTAATGAAGATGTAATCAATAATGCAATGGCAGGTGATGCTGTTTTAAAAATCAAAGCTTCTGATTTTAGTATTAACCTTATTTGTTGTTTCTGTGAATTATTGTATGTTCTATTCATATCAACATGGATTTCTTGTAAGTGTCCTAGTTGTCTCCCACCTTTAAAAACAAGTAGCCTAAGCTGTCTGGTTACTATAAATTATTCATAAATTTGTGTTAGTATTACTGCATGTTTATAATGGTGTCCATTTCAAAGTCTGTTAATTTTTGTGACACTTATTTCTATGCTGGGCTCTTGCTTACAATGCTTATAATGGCCCTGAACTGGAATAAGCACATATTGATAATGGACAGACAGGCAGCATGGATCCACCACTACAGCCCTTTAACCATTTAGGAATAATATATTACTGGCTACTGAATACCTTTAAAATCTTCCCTTTCAAAGATCCCTGTCTCATACTCTTTATTCATGAAACTTGATTAAAAGAGAGATGGCTGTTGGATAATAAATGATCCTGCACCTCTGACTCCTGTTCAACTTGTTTGTTTGGATTTATTAAATTACATATTGTGATATTTCTGTTGTATATTAATCACCAGACTTCAGTCTTAAAGTACAACACAGTTAAGAGATCAGGAAAAAATATATACAACAAAAACTCTAAACAAAATTTGGAAGTTGATTCATTCATCTGTAATATATTATTGCTCAAGTGTTTTGCCATTGAAGAAGTTAATAAATGCTTTGGCTACACTGGTGAGTGGTCACTGTAATTTCAGAATGAGGTAACTTTTACAAATTCTTTTATTGATTTTTCCCAGAAGCAGCAGCAGTCATTACATACTGCCCTGGGTACTCTAAATGTTGTGTATTTATAAAACATAATATTATGCTGGATTTCCTTCATTAATTTAGTCATTTAGTCATTCATTTTAATACCTGCATTATGCAATATTTTGTCATAGTAATTTTAAGTTATCCTTAACTACACACTTAGTAACTTAATCATTTTTACATTAGACATACCTAAACATTTCAATATTTGCAACTATTAGTTTTTAGTATCATGATCAGCTCTTTAACTGACCATATATCTATCTGATTTCTTCAGCTTTTGTTATATATCTGGAGTATGTGACAGGACTGCTTTCTCATCTGACAGTATCTCTGATTTCTTCAGCTTTGTTATATATCTGGAGTATGGGATAGGACTACTTTCTCAGGACATCTGTTTATCCTTTAGGGACAGTTCTTGCTGCACTGGAACTTTGCTTGGGGACATGACTTGAGCAGCACCTCTGCAACTGTTGATTATTTCAGTCCATACATCTTCCTTTTTCAGGTCACATTATTAGTTGTTTACTCCTAGTTGCTTATCTTCATTGGATTTCAATGCATTTCTCTTTCTTGTGATTCCTTTTATACAACTTTACATTTTTTTTATGAATCACATAGAACTTTGGTTCAGCTGTTTGCCATCTTCTTCAGCTACAGGCTGAAACCTTTTTGTACATTGTTATTTTCAACAGCTTGAATCTGGCATTTTCCTGCAGTTTCTGTCATAACAATATTATTTCTCTATTTCTTTACAGTATTTCCATTGTCTTATACTGATTGTCGGGCATCTCTATTGCAGTGGAAGTAAGGCAATATTCTGCCATTAACAACTAAACTACTAATTGCTTTAGTCCCTGAAATGGAGCATTCCTTGTGGCTATTGCTTCTGCACTTTCTTGTGAAATGTTTTACCCTTTGGAAATACTTCTCCACTTGTCCACCATACTGCAGATACTGTAGACTAAGTAGCATATATCTGAATTCCAACATTTCAGAATTCCAGGCTTTCATATTGCAGACCATTGTCAAGTATAATAACATCAGATCCTCCCAGTCTTAAAAATATGGAATGACAGATCATGCTAACACTATCTGTGGCTATCAGTTTAATTATTTCGGAGAGCTTGGAATAAATATCTATCCATATAAAAAGTGGTTTATTTGAAATGAATAAAATATGAGTCAACACTGCCTCACAGACGAATATATGTCATATGACTACAACGACAAGACCATGGAGTATATTAGTAAACATTTCTTCTGCACAGTTTCATGATTTGTTCTATCTGGGTCAACACTTATGGCCAACATACTAGATCCCTTGCTTTTTACTTGCACTTTACTATTGCCAGATTTGCCTCATGTAACCTCTTAACTAGTTGTCTTTTCAGTTGAGTGGAATATATCACTTTGTCATAGTTGAATTTTAAGTCCTGGACTTATCTTAGTTCTTACCTGAAATGAAAATACGTCTACATTTATTTCCTTACTGATGATGTTTGTTGAGATCATCCTTTCATTGTAACCTCTTTCAATATAGTGTTTCTAAGTCAGTGTCAGCATATTTCTGGAATTCTTTTACTTTTTTCTGTCATTGTAGATCCTTCTGCTACTGCAGTATTGCCCAAGTAAGTTCTTGTTTTTTTCCCCTAATAATTCATCATGCTTCTTTGATAAATATGTTGTCCTCATCATATCTCTAACGTGTTTCTTCTTACTGGTCAGTAATTCAGTTTTGAGTTGTATGTCTGTTAAATAAATTATATCCTTTGCATTATAGCCAGTTTCTATATAAATGTCTTTATGCAGACATATTTGTGAAAGCTCTCATGTCCATGCAGTATTTCTAACAGCTTCTTTTCTCACTGAACTTTCTCTTTTATGCATCTATAAATGCTATTGATTAATAGGTAACTGGGCTGTTCTCTTGTATCCAGGATCTTAAACCATTTGAATGGTCTGTAGTTGCAACAGCTATCTTAATCTCATCTTGGTATTTTAACACTGATGCATCTCTAACAAATTTCTTATGCATTTAGGAACTCTGCTTTCAGATTATAGCTGCATTCTGAAGGTACATATTGATCTGACTGCTTTCTTTGAAGCATAGTTATGTTACACATTTTAGATACAAACTTTGCAAGAATCATAATGATTCGTGTAAACCTTTCTAATACATTGTATCTTTTAACTTTGGAGCAATTATTTTACTTCATGTTTGGTATTAGGATGTGAACCATGTATTTCACACTTGCCACTCAAATTTTGTAATTGGTCTTATTTAACTTATTTTATTTATTTTACATTTCTTTACCGGGATGGTCTCACTGGGACAGTGTCTATTTTCAGCGCAGTCCCTGGGAGAAAAGCTCCAGTCTAAGCTTACATACAAATTATGAAAAGTAATAGAAATTATAAAGAAAACTGACAAAAAAATGAGTGTTAACACATTTATAGGATAATAATATAAAAACAAAAAATATATAAATAGTATCAAATAGAACAAGACCTTAAACACTTGAATATAGGCAAATATATGGTTGAATTTATATATGTGGATGAACATAACATTAGTTAGGAAATTAAGCAGGGAGAATCACTTAGGCAAAGTAGTGCATAGTTAGCAATACTTCCGTGGTGAGAGTTGCAGCTAGGAATGTAACTACTTATACAGAAGTAGTGTTATTAGAAGGGATATGTTAACAGCGTTAGTACATACAGCCAAATTGTATAAGTAATGTTAAGTTAATAATTAACCTGGAGTATTACAAGTGCAAAGCCAGGATTCAAATAAGTGTCTTTTAAGAGATATTTTGAAATTATTAAGATTGCTTATGGATCTAATACTATGTGGAAGGGTATTCCAATTTTTAGCAACAAAGTTAGAGTAAAGAGAGTTCCCTGCTGCATTGGATATTTTGGTTACTTGGAGTAAGTATTTGTTAGATGATTGAAGAGTACAAATGTTAGAGTAGGGTTGTAGAAGTTTTTTTAGGGAAGGTACGTTGTCAGGATTGTGCATTATTTTGTGAGGCATTATTAACTGGCTATAGTTCATAATATGAGGTAGTTCCAACCAAGAAAGATTTTTGAGGCATTGACAGTGATGGCTTGAATGTGTGGAATCTGTTGCAAATTTAGCCATCTTATTATATCATGATTCTAATTTACTTAGTTCTGACTTTTTGAAGTTGGTAAGTATGGGGGATGCATATAAGCGTGAGGAAAGAAGGTGGGTTCTAGCTCTGGCTATTCTTGCAGCGTCTGTTAAGAATCTTTTGTTTCTATACATTGTTCCCGTTTTCTTAGGGACGTTTCTGATTGTGTTACAAATGTGTATGTCAAATTTTAGTCTATTGTCAATTATGACGCCTCATAGTTTTGTTTGGTAATCTGGGAAAATCATAGTATTATTACTGGCAGTGATATGAAAGTTAGCTGGGAGGTTAGTAGGTTTAGATGGATGAAAGATCATAAGTTTAGTTTTATTAGGATTGAGAATGAGTTGTGAGTTTGCTAGCCACGTTTCAATATCAGAGAAGGCTTTTTGTGTTACTGTAAGAAGTTAAGTTATTGTGGATGCTGCACATATGAAGGTTGAATCATCTGCATATTGCATGATAGATGCTTGAGAGGAGGCAGTATTAAGATCATTTATGAATATGCTGAAGAGGAGGGGCCCTAGGATTGAACTCTGAGGAACTCCAAGTGTAACAGGAAGGAGTGGGGATAGATTTTGTTTCCATTTCAAAGCCTGCTGGCAGATAGATAACTTTGAAACCAGTTAACAGCATCAGGGTTGATATTACGATTTTTCAGAGTGGACAGTAACTTAGGATGGGAAAGTATATTGAATTCTTTAGACATGTTCAAAAAGACTGAAGACACTATTTTGCCATTGTTTCTGAATTTATTTATAGTATTAGTGAAACTTAGAGGAGCTATAGTAGTGCTATGATGTGGTTAGAATCCATGCTGTGATGATGAGAAGAGATTATTGTTTAGAAGTTGTTTAAGAAGTTGAAAGTAGATACATCTGTCCAGAATTTTAGATAGTGGAGAAAGTATAGCAATGGGCTGGTAGTTTGTTAGTTCTGTTGAATTACCTCCTTTGCATAATGGTGTAATATATGCAATTTTCTAAATAACTGGGACATACTGTTCTGTTACAGAGTGGTTTATAAATACTGACACAGGGAAGGCATTAATATCTGCTGTTAATTGTAGATATTCTGCTGGCAAGGTATCTGCTGCCAGTGAAGTGGGTTCAACTTCTTTAATAGTTTTGCAATAGGTTGTTTTGGGACTGTCTGAAATGAGAATGCATCTACAATATTGTTTGGATTGTTGGGTGTTGGCATTGTGAGAGAAATCCTATTCTTAGTCAGTGCTAAAAAAATTTCAGTGAAGAATATGTTAAATTGTTCAGCAATATTGTTTGTGTTATCATGTAAGTTGGGGGGGAGGTTGTGGTTTGGCCAGGATGAAGTAGGTTATTGATTGTGTTCCAGAATTTTTGTGGATTCATTCTGTATTTCCATTGTAAATTAGAATAGTAGTGTTGAGTAGTGTTGTTTGTCTAGTTTAATTTTATGTTTGGCACTGTTTCTAAGTTGCTGGTAAATTAAATGGTTTTGGAGGGATTTATTTTTAGGCCGAGTTTGTTATGCTTTGTCCCTTTGTTTTAGGAGGGTACGAGTCTCATGATTTAACCATGGTGTGTAGTTGGCTTTGACACAAACTGTTCTTGGACGTGCAACTCTGTTTAGAATAGTAAGGAAGGTGTCATTGAAGTATTGTAGCAGCATCTAAGGGCATTTGCTTAAGAGGAGTCCAGACTATTTTTCAAGAATATTAAGTAGAATCTGAAAGGTAAGATTTTTCTTATTACAAATTTGGCAGAAGTTGATTAGTTTAGTAGGGTTACTGTGATTTCTCAGTACGTAGATTCCAAAGTGGTCACTTAAGTGATCTGGGAGACACCCTGCTATTTGGTAATACTGGGGTTTATTAGTTAAGAACCAGTCCAAAATAGATTGTTTACCTGTTTTCTTGTCAATTCTAGTTGGGTGAGAAATCATTTGAGTGAAACCATGGAGGTATAGGTAGTTATAAGGATTGTCAGAATTACATGTCATCCAGTCTGTGTTAAGGTCTCCTGCAATAGTGGTTTCCTGTGATATGGCTTTTGTGATATTTTGGAGAATGATTTTGATTGCACTGGAATTGTTTCCTGGAGGGATGTAGAAGGATGTAGACGGCAATTATATAGATATAGATATAGATATAGATATAGATACGTTTGTTCTGGTTTAGTTTCCTTTGTGAAAGGTTTTAGGAATACATGTTTTTAAAGTGGTGATGGGTTCATAGGTTCATAAGGTAGGTACTAGGTTATCAGCCCAAGGGCCTAAGTAAGCCTAGCCAACAAGGTTCCCTGGCTTTTGCCACCAAAGAAGGTTATTTTCCTGTGTCCCTGTCGAGCAGGGCCACAGAAGTGATCCCAGGGGTGAATTTCCTATTTCCCATCCACTCATCAAGATTTTTCTTGAAGAGTACTAGTGATGAACTCTGCTTCACATAGATTGGTAGCTTGCTCCAGAGTATGGGAAGTCTCTGGGACAGGAATCTATCCCTCCAGCATGTTCTGTTTATTGTGGTGACAAGGTTTAGGTCTCTAGAGTGTGTAGCTTGGACGGATTGGGATTTCTTTAGGTGTAGCATGTTGAACAGCTCTGGGTTTGACATAGCTTTGTATGGTAGGCAGAGATCACCTCAGAGTAGGCGATATGCTACGGAATAAAGCTGGAGTTTTGTGAGACGGTCAGTGTAAGGCATCTGTTTGAGTCCTGTAATCCTCTTTGTGAGGTATTTTTGTGGCCTCTCCAGCTGTTGCAGATGTCTTGTGCGACACATTCTAAAAGGGGCATTGTACTCAATAATGGGTCTAATGAGAGCCAAGTAGAGGGGAAAAATGACTTCTGTTTTCCTGGATGAGAACCCTTTTGTGATGAGGTGTGCCACGTAGAAGGATTTCCTGACTACTGTGGCAATGTGATTATCAAAGGACTACTGTCCACCTGAGTCCCAAGGTCTCTTATCACACCTTCAGTGTTAAGTGGACTGCCACCTATGTGGTAGTTCATGGGTACAGAGTTTTTACCAAAGGGGATGACAATGCACTTTTTGGCGTTGAGCTTGAGGCCATGGCTCTGACACCAGGCATCAATCTCAGTGAGGCCCTTCTGTAGGATGTCCACATCATTTGGGGACTCGACTATGGCACCTAATTTGCAGTCATCTGTGAACTTCATCAGCCAGAGGCCCTCTGTGTTAGCCTGTACTTCAGAGAAGTAGATCCCAAACAGGAGAGGACCCAAGACTGAACCCTATGGTACTACACTTGCCACATGTTTGAAGTCAGATTTGGAGTCTGCAACTTTTACAGTGTGGGTTCTGTCAGTGAGCCAATTGGCAATCCATCTTGTGATGTATGGATTTATACCCAGTTTAGTGAGTTTATCTATGACTCCATAATGGGGGATGGTGTCGAAAGCCTTGGCGAGGTCAAGATAGGCTGTGTGAACTGCCTTACCCTCATCTACGGCTTTGTTGACTGTTTCAAAGAAGTCGATCAGGTACAGGAGACATGATCTTCCCTTCACAAACCCAAACTGGGTGGGGTCCAGAGTTTGGAGGTTACCAATGTCTTTGTTTATGAGTTGCATGATGATACGTTCCATGGCCTTGCAAACCAGGCTCATCAGGCTAATAGGGTGATAGTTCCCAGGGTACGTGGTGGTTCCCCTTTTGTGGAGTGGTATAACTGTTGCTGTGCACCATTCAGTGGGTACAAAGCCTGTTGAGAGGCTATGATTGAACATGATGCTTAGGTGGGGGGGGCAGTTCATTCTGAAGTTCGTGTAGAACGCAGCCTGGGATGTTGTCCGGTCCCATGGATGCTGTGCTCTTGGCTTTGGAGAGTGCAGTTTTTACCTGCTCAGTTGTGATTGCAGGGGCACTGCATTCTTCCAGTATGGATATGGGCCCTTTAGGGGTAAAGTTAGCACTGAACCTATCACCCAGGATGTTGGCGATATAAGTTGGTTCCATAATTTTCGTACCATTGTGCTGTAACTCAGAGCAGATCTGGGTGTTGCCATTGAGATTCTTGACATAGCTATAGAATGCTTTGCGGTTGTCCTTCGAGTCAATAGCAATCTTGTTTTTATAGCTGGCTTTGG
The DNA here is from genome assembly GCF_019279795.1 of Protopterus annectens. Classification (NCBI taxonomy): domain Eukaryota; kingdom Metazoa; phylum Chordata; order Ceratodontiformes; family Protopteridae; genus Protopterus; species Protopterus annectens. The sequence goes on along the minus strand of NC_056728.1, from coordinate 1,811,116,928 downwards.
AGGATTTTATGAGAGATCTCAGCTTCTTACTGAGGCGGACCAGGGAGCTCCTCCACTCATGAGATTTTACTCTCTTTTGCAACAGTTTCTTCCTTCTGTTGTAGAGTTTGTTTATAGCAGGGGACCACCAGATTGGCTTCCTTTTTTTGGAGGATAGCATCTTGGTTCTGTTAGGGATAGCACAATCCATGTACTCATGTAAGTGCTTATAGAGTGCATTTGTATATGATTCAGCAGTTTAATGGGAGAATGAGTATTTTAAGAAATGAAAAAAGGGGGAGGGGTGCATGATGTCAATAGGAAGTAGCTATTTGACTGGAGGATAATGTGTATTTAAACTTTTTTTTTCAAATTTATTTTATTATCTGGTGAAGTTCACAGAATAGTTAGGTGGATGAAAGCGCTAATGTATTTTTACTTTTATATTTATTCAGTGATTGAAATTTAATTAAAGTGTTATAAGGAGCTTTTTTTCGTTTTTTTCTTTCAGCTTTAGCTAAGTTTCTTTACTAATCACTGCTTTGTTCAGTTCGTAGCTACTCAAAGTTAGGTAATATCCCCTGACCTTCGTTTGGTGTACTGCAAAAGCTGGAGGACTGAAAAGCTACTTCATTTGATTAGTTTGTTGACATCTCTAATAAGGTACTGATGATGTGTCTAAGTCTTTTGGCCCCCGTTGCATGCTGGCTTTATGCTGCATGTGCAATGTTCTGATTTTTTTTTTTTTGGTCTCCATGGACCTCAAAGTTACTGGTCTAGTCCCCAGTACCAAATGTCCACACCAGTTCTACCAGCTACCCCCCTGACTTACGCTGTATTTTTGCTATAGCTGGTTGTTGATCATGAGGGTGTCCTTGCGGCTTGGAACATCTGTAATTATGTCCAGGCAAATTTTTGTTTATTTCCTACCCACTTCATTGCCCTGCCCTCCACGTTCATTGATTATATCCAAAGGCAACGCCTATCTTTGGACCATGCATCCCCTAGATTGACCATATCAACGAGCACCCTACCACCTGGGATGGGCACTCCCATCCCTTCCCTGCCATTCGATCAGTTACACCAGCTGCTAGAGCCATGTTTTGGTCTTGAGCTTGGCAAACACGAGAGTGCTGGTTAAAGGTTGGGGGTACAGATGGCATCATGATGGTCTTATTGACAATAGGTTTTTCCTGGACAACAGTTTTACAGTATACCAGGCAGTGCTCTCCAGGGCAAAGTCTCTGTATTTGTCTTGGGAAATCAGCCTAATCACAAACCATCTGACCCCTTCTTTCCAGGTTATTGGAAGGGTGTGCAAGCTTGTATGTCTCGCCACGTAGAAGGTTTTGTCAATGTAAAATGTGAACTCGCTGCTCAGTATTTTGCTGCAGTTAGATCAAAGTAACACAAAGTGTATTCACAAGGATTGTGAGTTATTCACAAGGATTGTGAGTTATTCTCAGGAATGCATACCATCTTGGAGTTGGTGTGAATTTTCTTTAATATTTATGGTGACTTGTATGCATGCAAGTGCCAGTTAGTTGGACCCTTGCTCTACAAGGTTTCTACAATCTTACCAGGAACATTTCAGTCAAGTCTTTTACCAGATTACATATGCCTATCTTAAGATTTTTTTTCTAACTTCAGTTTTGAAGAGTGTCTTAGTTACCCCAGTCATTAAAAAGGATGAGTTAAAGCCCAATGACCTGGGTAATTATAGCCCCAACTCTAACATCCTGTCTGTTGGCACTGTTCTTAAGGAGGTGGTATATGCATAACTGGAGTCTTACCTGAGAAAGTTATAATATCAGTGATCAACCCAAGTCCAGTTTTCAGTCAAAAAAATATCACAGTGAAAGTCATCTGATGTTGTAACTAAACTACTGTGCAAGGATGAAGGGGAACAATATTTATGAAAGCGCAGTTAAGATTTGTGCAACACTGGATGTTTACCATAGTGATAATTGTTCCAAGATTCACAAAATGAATGTGAAGTAGCAAAAGGCAGACATAATTTGCAATCCTGACCCTTTACAACAGTCAGGCATCTGTTTGGGACTGACAAAAAAATATTATTTTTGTTGTTTTATGGGTGTTCTATGTATGACAGGTATTCTACATTGAGATTTGTGCAATTATTAAACATATATACTTTTATCATTTACCTCCAGTGCTGTGGTTGTTTTTAATTTTGTGGTTTGTTGTTTAGTCACCATTTTTAGTAACTTGTCAGAATGCTATGCCCATCCCTGGGGAAGCTGTTGCTGCCATTAGTAACATGGCTGGCCCCATTTTCCCAGTCAAAAAGAAACAAAAAACTAAGCATGTGTCTACTCCTCCTCAAATTTCCTCACATAGGAGTAGTTTACTGAGTACTGCTCAGAAATTAATTCAGGCTATTGATCCTTCTTATAAAGTAGTTTCTGGTAAAAGAAAGAGGGACACCTCTTTTCCTGAAAAAGTTCAAGATTCAGAATCTGAACAGGAAGATGAAGGGATGTACAAAGGGTTTTCTCTTCTGAGTTCTGATTCAGACTCAGAGGAGAGCTCAATTTCTGATTCTCCTTGTGGAGGTTTCTCTTTCACTGAGTCTATTGTAAGAATGTTACACAGTTTACATTGGGAGAGCACTGATATTTTGCAGTCTCTCAGAAAATACTGAATTGTTATAGAAGGAATTTGCAGAAATTAGTCCCATTCCTCCCATTCTGTCTGCTTCAGAGGATATGTGTTACTGCCTGAAATTTTCCTGATAGCCAGGCAGCTGCCTCTAAAGAGGTAGGTAGGGTGTATAAGGTGTCTCAGAATTTAAAGTTTTTATACACTGTTCCCAAACTTGGCGCAGTAGATATAGGTTCATAGGTATATACTAGGATAATCATAACTAGGACCCTTAAAAGTCAAGCCATGCAACCCAAAAATTACTCATAAATTTGATTTATATTTGATTTATAGGGATAGATTTACTGACTGCCTCTATCCATCAGTGACATAGGAGCTAGAATGGGGTGAATTTCCAATTACCATCCATTGGTCTGATTTGCACTTAAATAAGTATAGGGAGGAACTCTGCTTCACATGGATGGGGAGCTTCTTCCAGAGAATGGGAATTCTGTAAAAACACATCTGTCTCTCCAACATGTCCAGTTTACGTTGCAAGCAAAATTTAGGTATTTTAATCTAGTAGTTCTGATGCTTTTTGTTTTGCATATGTGCAAAAGATTCATCAAAATGGGGATCAAGTATACCTTGTATGCCAGGCAATGATCACCTTTCATAAGTCTGTATGATACTGAGTAAAGAGACAGGGCTTTGAAGCAAACAACATAGTACATTGTGTTTACTCTCTGTATACTTTTTGCAATAAACCTTTGTGGACATTCTAGTTGCTGCATGTGTCTGGTCATGTACATACTGAACAGGGCATTATATTCTATGATGAGCCTGATGAGGGCCAAGTACAGTGGTATGACAACATCTCTGGACCTAGATGCCACACCCTTGCTTATAAATTGAGCAACAAAGAATGATTTTCGTACTACCTTTATCACATGTTGGTCAAAGGCTAGGTTACTAGTTGTATGATTTCTCATATCCCTGACTAGTGAATCAACTTTTAAGGGTATTTTATTGATAATGTAGTTAACCCAGGGTGGCATACTTCCCAAAAGGTAGTATAATGCATTTCTTGGTACTGAGTTTTAAGCCATGATTTTGGCACCAAGTGTTTGTCTGTATTAGACCTTCCTGAAGGGTGATCTCATCTTGGGGAATTCAATGACTGCTCCCAGTTTGCAATCATCTGTGAATGTGGTTAGCCAGAGGCTTATGACATTGGCTTTGATATCCAAGAAGTATATGCCAAAGAGGAGTGGGGCTAGCACAGAGCCCTGGGGGAGTCAACTGGTGACCAGCCTCTTTGTGGAAGTGGCCTCACTGATTCTTACCTCCTGGGTTCTATCAGTGAGCCAGTTAGTCATCCACTGTGTTATAAATGGGTTTATACCTAGTTCTGTAAGTTTGTTGACAGTGCCTTAGGGGGTATTGTATCAAATGTCTTAAACAGATCTAGGTCGGCGGTATGCAGTTTTCCCCTCATCCACTGCCTTAGTAATCTTCTCAAAGAAGTCCACCATATTCATAAAGCATGACCTTCCTTTGACAGAGCCAAACTGGGATGGATCCAGTATCTGGATGTCTCCTATGTCCTTGTTAATAATTTCCATGATAATTCTTTCCATAGCTTTGCAAATAGGATTACTCAGACTAATGGGTCTGTAGTTTCCTATATATTTGAAGGTCCTCCCTTATGAAGGGGGATGACTGTCACAGTCCTCCATTCGCATGGCACAAAGCCTGTTTTAAGACTATATTTAAATAATGATTCTGGGGGTCCTGATAAGTCATATTTTAGACTAATTCAGGAGGCATCCTGGGATATTATCAGTGCCCACTGAGGCTGTGTTTTTGGCTTTAGTAAGTGCAGTCAGTATATGCTCCCTAGTTAAAGTTGAAAGGGTTATGATTGAGGGTATTACTGGGGGGTTGGTTGGGGTGGGATGGGGGGTAAAGTTAGAATTGAAATTGTCTGCTAACAGATTCAGTATATTGCCAGGCTTGGTGAATGTGGTACCATTAATCACCGGTTCAGCACATTGCACTGTGCTGCCATCATGGGTTTTGACATAGCTGTAGAAGTCCTTATCATTATCTTTCACCTGGGAGGATATCTTAACCTCAAAGTTGGCTTTGCTTGACCTAATTAGCCTTCTTAGTTGCCTATTTAGTTTGATGAGAGAGTTTTTTATCTTTAAAGGGAATTACGCTTCCTGATTTTTGCCATAGTTTTTTTTTCCTTTTGTTGTATATTCTATTCAATTTGGGATGCCACCAGGGGGGGTTGTTTCTGGGGGTAGTTCTGGGCTTACTTCTGGTAGGTACAGCAGCCTCTATGCAGCCACTGACATGCCTGTACAGAGTTTCTGAAAGCAATTCAGCATAGGCTGGTGTGTTCCCGGGGTTTGGAAGGCCATTGAATTTTGACAGACCATCACATAATAACAGGTAATTTGGCTTGGAATAGATCCTGTCACCGCTTTTAATGGGATTATGGAGTTGATTTTGATTTTAAAGGAGACAGATTTATGATTGGACCTTACCAAGGAGGATGAGACTTTGTGGGGGGGTGTAGTATTCCCCCATATTTGTGAACAAGAGGTCCATTATGTTGGAGCCTCTAGCAAGTGTATTCACTATTTGATCAAGGGTGCTAGTATTGCAAAGTCCAGGAATCTTTGTATCTGAAGATCTGAGGCTGTTTTGGATTCCCAATCTATAGAGGAGTAATTATAGTCTCCCATGAGTAGGGTGGTAGGTTGGATAGTAAGTGTCTCCAGTAGTTCCAAGAATGAATTGTGAGCTTCTTGGGACATGGAGGGTGACCTATAGCTAGCTAGAATATGGTAAGGGAATTTGTCTAGGGAGATCTCCAAATAGAGGAACTCCAGAGCATCATCCTGTGTGACTACTTTAGAGGTATGTTTATTTATTGATATATATTGAGACGCCTTCACCTTTAGCCCTTGTCTGTGTAGCTACTGCTCTAAAGTTATGTAAGGCACTGAAACTTTGAACTGCTGGGGTGCTGTCTGCTGCTTAAATCATGTCTTGGTAACTCCACAGATACCTGTTTTCAATAGGATCAGGAGGTCTTGGGGGGAACTGTATTTTTTTTATTTAGGTTATTGGTACAGCTTAAGGTACTTTTGAGTTGATTTTGCTATGTTGGTAGGTTTGTCAATTTGGCATTGCTTAAAAAAAGTTGCTATGGGGGCGTACAAATCCTTAGCCAGCATTTGAAAGCCTAGGGAGCAATGGTGCAGCCAATCCTTGGCAAAGCAACATGGTCTATTGAACATGCCCTCCCAAGCTGACAAATATTGGATCACCTTAGAAAGACACCAGAAAGACAGCCAGTTGTTGAAGTAAATAATTTTTTGCTCATACTGTGGCATCATCCTTGGTGATGGTAATATGCTGCTCAGTGCAAGGCTCATACCAGCCTGAGATACATAGTCTGACAGCTCCATAATGTCTCTGTTCATATAGACCAGGGGGGGTACATCTCAGATCATTTACACCTACATGGACTGTGATGGAATCATACCAGTACCTGTGGTGTAAAGACTTGAGTGCATGCATGATTTGGAGGATGCTGGCAACAGATAAGGAACCAACAGATATTTTCTCCTTGTTCAGCCTGCTTAGAGGAGCATCAGTATATCTTAAAATGAAGTCACCTATGATGAGAGTCTTGGAAAGTGTGTTCGCTTGCCTTAGGGGCTTAGCATTTGTGACAGTGACAGTATAAGTGGTGTTAGTTGTTTTTCCTGAGTGCCTTTGGCCTGGCTGAGGCATAGCTTTGACATCCGGTGGTCTAGGTGATCTTTACTGTTTAGGAAGATTGCTTTTAAGTGCCTCAACATATGTTAGTCTATGTGTGTGTTGTGTGCTACATAAGGTGGGTGTTGTATGTGTGGTTTCGACAACCTGATATGGACTTGTATGCCAGAGCTTAGTCTCCCATGTCATTGTGTAATTGCACCTCTTGCATACTGTCTATTTCTTTAAGGATTATGTGATTGTCAGTAAACATGAGACAATTACTACATTGTCTCAAGATGCCCATATCCACCATGCTGGCTAGAGAGAAGTTAGGAAACTGCATAGCCATACTGTGTAGTTCTTTGATTTGTGAGCTACAAGGGGGTGGTGTATTGGGATTAGAAGGCTATTAAGCGTTCTTTGTTTATGCACACTAACAAGGGTATTTTATTTGGAGAGATTAATCTAAACAGTACTAAATTCTACTAATTTTAATGTTTACACAATACTGAATTCTACTAAATCTGTAGGTCTTGCCATTCAAGGCCCAACTTACTACTCTAAGCTGGACAATTCTACAGAGAAACGTTGCTTTCTAGGTGTTTGCTACTGTACAGGACACTGCTAACACACACAGACATGCAACATATATAGCAGCACAGTAAAAAAAACAGAAAAGTAAATAATGAGCTCTATGGCCAATACAGTGAGACCCACAAGTGCAATGCTAACACAAACCTCTCAAACATCTAGCTGGAAATCCCCTGCTGAAGGTAATTTCAAGACAGTAACATGGTGAGGAAGAGCATTTATTTACAAAAAAATCTGTGAAATACACACACAAAAGCAGGAAACAAAATCAATCAATCAAAATAACTTTTGTTGTTAAAATATAGATTTGTTAAATACAATACAGCTTTAGTTCATGAACCTGCTGCTAAGCACTTAGTTAATTTCAATCCTACTTTTTCCAATAAGGATGGGAAAAAAAGTGTATATACTTCTGCAACTTTGATTTTCAGAATTTTCAGTTGTCAGGCTCATATGTAAAAGTTTGTTCTAATTGTGAAAGTGTGAGGAATGCTTTATCTACAGTTTCTTCTTGTGAGGAAAAAATCTGCTTTAAATAATTTAGTTTCTTCTATTGCACAGGTCACTGCTCCTTGTATACAGTGTGTGTATGACTCTGCTGATACTTTTGCCAGGGTTATGGCCACTGGTGCAGTTTTGAGGAGGTTTGCATGGCTGCATTCTCAGGACCTCCCAGATAATGTTAAAATGAGATTTTACATGATGAAAGAGGTAAGCTGATACAAGAAATCTCTTAAGATTTTTCAGCCCTCCATTTCCAAATACTCTTAGGGATTCTGAAACTCTTTACCCTGTTTTGGCAAATGGCAGAATAAACAGTCTTAACAAAATACAGGTAAACAGTCATTAAAGAAAAATGGCAAAGGTATAGCAAAAAGAAGCCTCAAAACCAAGGACAGTCCAAAAAGTCTGAATGATTGTTCAAAAGACCTTGTAATGCCTTCCCACCCTGCCCCCTTTTTCTTCCAGAAAGTCTGAATCCCAGATTTTGTCTTTAGAAACAGTTTACAACAAATGGGTTCTAAAGATTATTCAGCAAAGCTACAGATGGCAGTGGGAGCAAATTCCTCCTTTCCTCCAGATCAGATTCTTTTGTTTCCACTGGTTCATCATCGCATGCTGTTTGAAGGACTGATAGAACCAGGGAATGGTTCTTGTTGTGCGATGTTCTTAGTGTCAAAAGAAAGAAAATGCTTGGAGACCAAAGATCTTTCTTTCTTAAACCTGTTTGTGATACTGCACAAAATTCAAAATGATGTCACTTCATAACCTTTTACCATTTCTTTCTCTGGAAACATTAGGACCTAAAAGATGCTTATCATCACATCCCTATTCATCCAGGCATCAGATGCTTTTTAAAATTTTGTGAGTGTGGATCAGATTATCAGTTTTCTGCCTTACCTTCTGGACCATCTACTGCACAGAGATTGCTCACAAAGTGTCGAGCTCCAGTTATAACTCATTGCAGGCTACAAGGTATTCATATTTTCCATATTTAGACAACTTACTTATTTTTACAGAGTCTTTTACGTAGTGCAAGGAATCTCTCTCTTGGGTGAAAGATATCTTACACAAGCTGAAATTCCAAGAGAACATTCAAAGAATGTTTTGACTCCTTCACACAGGATTGTGTTTCTGAGATGTCAGCTAGAAATGTCAGTTCAAATAGCTTTTCTTCCACAGGAATAAATAAATCTATATCTAAACCTGTTTCTAAGGTTTTCCACTCAATCTTCCACCACTGTGAGGGGAATGCCTCAGGATTTTAGGTCTCACAGCTTCTATGATTCTCCAAGACTCCACAAAAGAAAGATACAGTGGTATCTGAAGTGTCTTTGGTCCCAGGTGTAAAATTAATTTTACTACACTAAAAGGTAGTCTGTACCATTACTCAATGAAGACAGTTGAGCTGGTTTAATCTAATAAGACATTCCTTTTATTGCATATGAGGTAACATCTAGTATAACAATGAAAGATACACATGTAGCAAAAAACGTATTTCAGCTTTACAGCATCATGACTGTAAGGATCAATGCATCTCATACAAAAGTAAGAAGTCCAATTATAGTCTCTTTTCTGCCTGTATCAGCAGTTTTGAGAATATGCAAGAATAATAAGTCTTTCTCTTGAAGCTGGTCTGCTAACAGTTTGTTGACAGTTTGTTTCCCATGTTTCAAACTTTCCATTCCTGAAGAATAACTCCTCGTCCTTGCTCTTATCTTGCATGTCCTGTTGATAGAGACACAGCTGCATACAAGAGTTCATCTTGACCTGCCTGTAAATTTCACAAACTGCATAGTTTAGAAAGATAAAATATTTTACTTCTGACTTCTAACAACAATGAATGCCACTGCTATATGCCTTTTTGCCAATAGTATAAACTATGTGCACTTGTACTACACTGAAAAGCAGAGTATTTGTTATACATTTTCAGACAAATCCACTGAAAACCATGTTTAACTTGTTCACTGCTGAAAACAGAATATGCCAAATCTCACACAAGGACCAACACCCTTTGTCTTTTCAAAGCCCAGTGTTGGGTTTGCCAGAAGGGAAATCATTTGATGGAGAAAACAGATATTCTTAAATCCAGGTGTCCCCTTCCCCCTCCCTGTTCTAAAGCAATCATGACAGATGTGTCAGATTTTGCTTGGGAAGCAGTTTCAGGGGGGATAAAAGTGCAAAGTGTGTGGGACACCAATGGCAGATTGCAAAAACATAAATATAAATGAGATGCGTGCCCTGACCAAGGCACTCAACTCTCTGAATTATCTTTGATCCCCAGGACCACTTCAAGTTATTATAGACAATATCACAGTCATGTGGTACATCAACAGCAGAGGAGAAAGGTCATAGCCCCTTTGCAAATTTGCTGTGTTAGCTTCACAGCACAGTCTCCCTCTACAGGCATCCTACATTTCATCAGAAAAAAATTGTGTGGGAGGCAAGCTCAGCAGGACCAGGGTAGATCCTCACAAATGGGAACTAGATCATGGAGTCTTCCAAGATTTTATCCATTTGTGGAGAGTTCCTCAAGTAGACCTCTTTGTATCCTATCTGAACAATCAACTGGCAATATTCTGTTACAGGACTCCATGCAAGAAGTTTCCTTTCCTTGGATATAAATGTTCCTGTATGCTTTTCTACCCTTTCTAATAATGTCCAGAGTACTTCTGAAGATTCAGAACGAATACTACAAGATCATTGTGGTGACTCCCTTCTGGCCCAGGAAACTGTGGTTCTTCCTTTTTTTTTTTTTTTGGAAATTGCCAGGGGCAATTACCATATGCTTCCTCACAAACTGGATCTACTCACACAAGAACAGGGGTGTTTGATACACCTTGACATCAGTCACCTTCAGCTGATTGCCTGGATGATGAGGTCTTAATTCCTTTTAGGTACCTGTTTTCTGATGGTGTGCAGCAGGTACTAATGGAGGCAAAAAAGCATGCTGATAGAAAATCATATTTTAGCAAATGGAAAAGCTTTTTAGTTGGTGCCAACAACAAAACCAGCACCCTTTCAGGGCTGGTTGTTCTCTGGTTTTTCAATATTTGTATGAATTACTGTCCTCTGGCCTTTCTTATTCCTCTGTCAAGGTTCATTTATTGGCCATTTAAGCATGTCTACCCATGGTCCCTCCTCTTTCAAAGCAGTCACATGTCAAAATGTTTTGGAATGGGGTTTTGCACAAGAGGTCTCCAAAACTGGTGGCCTCTCCCTGGGATATTAATTTTGTGTTACAGAAGCTAACATTTGCTATTAGCTATATGAACCAGCTAACCTGGCTAACGTGAAGTTCTTAACATGTAAAACAGTTGTACTAATAGCTCTGACCTCTCTAAGAAGAGTATCTGAGCTGCAAGTTTTTATGGTATGTCAACCCTATCTCAAACTATCCATCATCTGTTTTCTTTCCTGAATCTAAAAATGAGGGAGAAAGGATACTCAGGTACTGTCTTGACAGAACAAAACCTTTCAGATCTTCAGATCAATGGTTCATTTCTTGTGACGGTAAGAAGGGAAACCTGTGTCAAACCTGACTATTTCCAAATAGTTGTCTAAGGCTATTTGCTTGTTATACTCACCATAACAAAAATATTCCAAGCAGGTTCAATGCCCACTGTACCAAGGCCTTGGCTTCATCTTTGGCTTTTTGGGAAGGGTTGGACTATAGAAGGTTTCTAGATGTTGCTACTTGGTCCTCTGTACATACTTTTACAAAGAACTCTAAGCTTGCTTCTTTTTCTAGGTCCAGGTCAGGGTTTGCTAGGACCATTCTTCAGGGGCTCCTGGGCTCTTCTTCTTCACCTCCAAAATGTAGTAAGCTAGGATAACCTACCCATATAGCTAAGGCTACTGCAGCAGTGATCAATATGATGAACACAGTGCAGTTGTGTAAGTAAACATTCCATAACAGTAGATGTTTGAATGATCACTGTTGCAGTAACCGTTCCCTCTTATCCCCCTTGTTTTTTGGTGTTTTTTTTATGCCATGGTGTGGACATTTATTTTTTGTTGCTCCTAGCATTGTCCTTTCAGGGCTCAGCCTCCTTCTCTCTGTTGGTGAGAAAACTCCAAAGAGCTTGGAGCCCAAACATGTTTTTTAATCAGCTCAGCTCAAGCTTCCTAACAGTTTTGGCACACGAAAGTTGCCCTGAAGCTTTGGAAGCTAACAGGCTGTTATATCCTTGTCAGGATATAACCCATATAGCTAAAGCTACTACAGTAGTGATCATTTGAACATCTACTGTTATGGTAAGTTTACTTGCACAATTATACTTTTTTTGGTTATCAGACTCAACCCCCTCCCCCAAAAAAAAAAAAAAAAAAAAAATTACTTCAGCATCAAAATTTTTTCTGTTTTAACTAGGATCATTACACCACTAGTTGTCTTCATTGATTAGTTTTAATAAAACAGTAGTAAAAAAGTCTTAAATTTGTGGCATTTTTAGACCAGCCCCAGGATTCAATAAACTCCATGCAGGAATAGTGCTATTCCTGCATGGAGTGAACCGTGTCTGTTTCCACATAGCTCTAACAGCAGCATGGCCGGCCTTAAGCATAGGCCAACTAGGCGGCCGCCTAGGGCGCCGCTGTAGCAGGTGCGCTTTTCCAGTATTTATTTGGTGTAGGTAGACCAGGTTGGGGGCACCTGGGTGGTGTGGGGGGCACTGTGGAACCCTTTTGCCTAGGGTACCAGCTGACCTAAGGCCGCTGCTGAACAGCAGCATACCTTGCGTATTCATGAAGGTGCACTACTGCTAAGGCTAAGTGGACACAGACACTACTGAGTGCAGGGGGCATGTTTAAGTAGTGCATGCACATCTAACACACCTCCTCACTCTCAAAATGCCCACACGGCACTTTTTAAATGCTTTTCAGTGTCAGCGGACACTGAAAGCAAATAAAATAGCAAAACTGTGTCTGTGGACACTGCTATAGCTAGAAGAGCAGTAAATAAAGGCATGGTGTGTGTGACAGGTACTGTCACACACCCTCTGCATTGTCAAAGTGCTGTAAGGCACTTTTCAAGTGATTTCACTGTCCGCAGAGACTAAAACAGGAAGTTTAGATAGAAGCAATGCAGGGGATGTGTGACAGGTACTATCACACACCCCTTGTATTGCAAAAGTGCCATATGGCCATACCCCTCAAATGTACAGGTTTCCACAGAATGTCCAGATGTCTGCCTCACATATCTCTCAACCTCTTCGAGTAAGAAATCTGGACAAAGCCATAAATAATGGGGGGACAAAGGCACAAAAATAAGGACACTCTTTAAATATTGCTCATACAAACTCAGAAAGTGGATAGAATAACAGGTTTTGCAATAGTACGGATTTATTGAAGGGTATGAAGTGTAAAACTCAAATTCTGTCAATATTTTCTGACTTAAACCCTGAGAGTGATTTGCCAGTGATTTACTAGTAAACCACAATCATATGAGAAATGAACCAAAAGTATGAGGCAAAAATCTGGACATTCTGCAAACATCTGTACAGTTGAGAGGTATGCGGCATCATATTTTTGATGTGTTCCACCACATATCTGTCCCTAGCTGGCAAATAGCAGAAGATGTGAGTCATTAAATAATGACAAACATTTGAGTTTAGGACTCCACATCCATCTGAAAAGTCATGCTAATGCAAAACCTATTATTCTAACAATTAAGTTTGTAAGAGAATATTTAAAATCTGTCCATATGTATCTCCTTACAATTTCCCTTACTGTGACTGACAAGGAGTATTGATACATGTAAATAAAGTGGGTTTATTAATTTCCATTTTTTCCCATTCTAAGGTATGTTTAAGCATAGCTGAGCGGGTTTGTGCGTTAGGGCCTTATGCTCAGCATTGCTTAAACATCTCATAGCAGCTAAATAAAAATGTGTAACTAAAATCTCAATGATGAGATAGGGTAGTGGTTAGAGTCCTAGCTTTGCATGCTGCCATTCATGGTTTGAGTACTAAGACAGGCACTTTATTTTTACATGGGAAAGCATTGTTAAAATTATTTTTTATGTAGTAACTGATATTTTTTATGTAGTAATTGATATTTGTAACCCAGGGTAGTGTAGCAGGTCCAAAATGGAAGTGTGAGTGCATATAACATGTGAAATCACCCATGTATACACAAGTGTCCCATACAGTATAGTCACACCCCAAGGTAATGTAAAGAAAGCACATAGGGGATGTCATATAAAGTAAATCATATACACGTAATAATATGTCAGTAATGATGAATTAATCTACAATCCTGATATTTTTTTTAAATGAAAACTGAGCAATGCTAAGTAGTGCTCAGCTATGTTTAGCCGGTTTAAGCATTGCTTAAATGTGAATGTTAAGCAGCATTTAGCTCAGCGAAGTGGATTTGTACACTGTTAAGCAGTGCTCAGCATTTACCCCTTTAAGCACTGTTCAACTCAGCTTAGCAGATTTGCGCATTGCTTAGCTGAGCTTAGCATTTTCAAAATGGTCCAATGACAGTAAAGGGCAGGAATATGACCTTATTTAAACCGCACAGGAGGGGAATACAGCCAGAACCTGTTGTAGTTGATCGGTGCAGGTACTATGTCAGGCGTTGGTGAAGGGATGCGTTTTCGGGCGCAGTGCTGGGGCATTCAGGAGTCAATGGTCATGGATGGACTCCTTGTAGAAAACCATAATGAGAGGTTGCTGCAGGGCCAGTACTAGGGCTCACAATACAAAGCGGAGGCCTGAGACTGTCTCACACATGATCTCACCAGTCCTACTGGCATCTCCCAAACTGGTGAGCAGGTATGCACCATTATGCTGACCTAAAGCAGAGGAAGGGGGTGCTCTTGGCCTAGTGGTTCCAAGATGCACAGGCACAGAATGCTCCATTAATGGGTAAGCATTAGTATCAAGTAGTTTGTACCAAAGTCTAGCCTGAGTATGTGATAGACAGGTATGCATAATGTTTATTTTTCTCCCCTACAGCTGCAGCAGAGAGAGCTAGCAACATCGAAGCCCATGTCGACAGACTGTTAAGGCTGCACTGACAAGCTGGTGAATACAAATCTATCTTACGGTATATAGTGCAAATAACTAAGAAGAAGTACATTGATTGCTGCCAGTAGGTATACTGTTACTGTCTTAACTGAATAAATAAAGTTTGTTCAACTAATATTGATCTACATGATATTTAGTACTAAAGCACTGTGTCATGTCACTGTAATAAAGATCAATACCACAAACTGTTGTGTTTACTCTGGTATGTTGTTGTAGAAATAGAATGTATACAGGTTCTCCACAGCAAATATGGGTTTGACAACATGCATTAACTGATGTTGGTCTGAGAACTAGCTGTTAATAAAAACTGTAGATTGTGGAGCTGTAAAATAAGATATAAATTAAATATGAAATGTATACTGCATTAAGCTCTGAACCCTAAATAGTAATCTGTAATGTATCACAGTGTGTCCCATGCAGCATTGCCGTGTGTTAACCTTTGTTGTCCAGACTGTATTATTTCAAAGGATTAATGCACAGTACGCTGTCTTGCATGCATCTCAGGATTACAAGGTCAGACTGTCTAACCAAGAGAGTGTTAGGCAGAAACCAGTCAAACTAGAAGCTGTAGTTCCCCAGTAGCTCAGTGTGATGAGAAATAGCTTAGTTGTTAATTTTTCACACCCAGACACTGTTCAAATCCAGGGAGTGGTAGTAAGATGTGTCCATATATACACACAAGGAATTAGGAATAAATGTAGAAACAGTCAGGTAGTTTGTTAACAGATATTTTCTCCACAGGTTTTACAGGTAAAGAAATGTTGGTAGTAGCTGTATGAAGGGTATACTAATACACCATGTACAACTGTTCCACTGTCCAACCCCATGCCTGCAAATGACATCAGGATAGGTACATACAACATGCACTCCTTCTGATACATGTCTCTCAAGTGTCGTGCTTTCATGGCTAGTAGTCACTGCTGTCAATAACCCTGGGCACAGATAGGAAACCAGGTGAAGTATGCCAGTAGCACATTCACATAACAGCAGCACAGGGTACCCATTCTGTGCAAGATATGCAACCCTGACATTTACGAGTTCCCTCTAGTCATGTACTCAGAGTTGTCACAGTTTGCCCCATACCATTTCGGGTTAACAGTTTAAGAGGTATGTTTGTGTTACAGAAGCTATGGGCCATAGGTAGATGTAAAGTGAGGGCAAATCCATAGAGTATTGAGCAGTACTGTTGTGAAAAATAGAAGCCTAAACAGTTGTTAATGGACTTTTTGCCTCCTCCCCCACCCCTTAGCTGCATCAATAATTATCATTCATACCCATAGTTTATGAATGATAATTATCTGCATCAATAATTATCAGTTATATACTACAGGTATGTTGTTCTCAAAACCTAAAGTTGGGACTTGTGTTCTATTATTGTTCATATATTTGATTGGTTGCATGTTAACATACCTTGTTCACATGCCATTGTTGGTGTCCTGTTGCTGTCAGTGTTACTGGCATACTGTTACAATGCATACTGTTGTTCCATTTATGCATGTGTTCTGTTTGCTATGCAACTGTTTCAAATCTGTTGTATGGGGTTAATTGGAACACCTACACATGCTGTTATAACTAATTTTGAAATGTTTTGTTCATGACTAAACAATATATATTGTAAAACTTCAACACCATAGCACATTTGAGAAGGCAGATCCCAGCGGATCCGCCTGTCCCGCCTCATCTGGCCATGGCACCGGGCCCCAGCACCTCTGGGACCCAACCTGGAACTGCCTCTTCTGCTCATCCTGCACTACCTTCAGGTAGAACTGCCTTAGGGAATGGGACCCATCCCCTTCCAGATGCGGGCGCAGGGAGGAGACCATCACCCGCCACCAGTTCCGGGGTATGGTGTGCAGCGTCATCCACACAGAGTTGGATGGATGGCTGCACCAGATGGAGGGCTGCCTGGCACACCTCGAGGGGCAGACTGCCCATCCTGTCCAGCCCCCAGCACAGCCACCTTCGGCGGCCGTGAAGGTGCAGTGGTGACTGCCCATGGTTGGGGACCTCATTCCCACTGTATCCATTTGGGGGCTCGTGGGCTTTGGATTCCCAACCACCCTCCCCGTCAAAGGTGTTTACCCCTCATGTGTCATATACCTGTCTGTCTGCTGTCTTGTCTGTCTCGTCTGTCTGTGAATGCAACCTATCCTACCCAACCTGCCTCCCCAAACATACCTACAGCCCTTCCCCAACATACTACTATCACCTTAAAAAAAAGGGGGGCATCCGTCCCACAAAAAAAAAAATCACTGCCCCATACATAGCTCTACATTTCACTCCCATTTATAGTGAAATTAATCAATCTACCCACAAATTATTCTACAAATGTCTGTGGGGTGTGACGCTGTAAATTCCAAATTCTACACATTATTCACAGCTGTTGCTGCAAAACAAATGTAAAGATATGGTCCTTTCCTACACCAGTCCTGCACATCCCTAGCTGGTTTTCCTAATGTTTTTACCCCCTGCTTCCCCCATTTCACCACTTTCCTATCACCCTTTTTTCTTTTCGTTAATTAAAATTAGTGCGGGAGTAAGCACTGCTAAGTGAAGCTAGGAGGATGTAACCATCTGTTAGCATCGCTTAGCTTCATGCAAAACCGCTTACAACTGATTAAAAGTGCATATATAACCAACCTCTTACTGCAAGACATCTGCAATAATCCTGACAAAGTGGGGGGGGGGATAACGGGCAAACAATAGTGACATATTTGAAATATGGCTGTTAAACCTGTAGAGGTCTGCTAGAGTAGCATGGTCTGATTTAACATATATCTTATGATAAATTCCAGGTCTGAAACACAAATGATTGTCATCATTTACTGATGTCAACCCACAAGTGTTATGGGGAACAGACCAAACATATGAGCCACACATCTGGACAGTGTCTAGACATCTGGACAGTGAAGAGGTATGGCTGCAGTCATGTAGCAGAAGAGAAAAAACACTGAGAGCTGCCAACCATTTCACCCAGCACCTTCTGAACCACAGTAAGACCAACACGACACTACCCCAAATCAGCTCTGGGGAATTACCCATGTATTTGCAAATATATCATGCACTACAGGGCTGTAGCTGTGGGGAAAAGCAGACATTGGTGAGAAATTGTCCACCCACACCCATTTGCACCACAGTCACAGCAACATACCAGTACCCCAAATGAACTCTAGAGTATAATGACTGTTTGAATAAACATATCCTGATTGCCAGTCACACACTACACCGACATATACTGCCCCAACTCACAGTCTACTGAGAATTCTGAGGTGTTACAGAACATTTCTTAGTCTGCCCCTACAAACATGTACACCTGATAGACCACCAGCAACTGTATCAGCATGCACAGTCAGATAGAAAAGGATCTATGACACCCACATCTGCTAATCTCCCTACTCAGCCCAACAAACATTTACACACAGCGCTGCTACACAATCTTGACAGTCTGTTAACAATGGCCAGACATACATAACTCTCAACTGTACAGATTTTCACAGAATGCCCAGGGAGTGGGAGCATATTCATGGCCACTGCTGCATAACATGTCTGGGAGTCTGCTAAGTCACTGGGATGATATCAGGAGTGAAGTCACTAAATACCTATAAACCTCTTACTGCAAGACATCTGGACAAAGCCTGACATACCTGGGGGACAGGGGGCTGAAAAGAGGGACATATCTCACATAATGGTATTACAAACTGAAACAGTTGCTGGTGCTACAGGGTTAGTTGTAACATAACATCCGTGAAGGATATGATGTCTGAAACACAAATGGATTTCAATATTTACTGACTACAATCCTCACATTATTCTACTGATTTCTCAAAAACAGAAATTGTCTGAGGAACAGACCAAACATAACAGGCCAACCTCTGGGCAGTCTGTAGACATCTGGACAGTTGAGAGGTATGTCAGAGACATATCACTGTTAGACATCAAGTCACGCAGAAAATAAATGTGGAGACAAACCCTGTTAATCTAGCAATCTTCTATGTATATAACAGCAATACTTAGTGACAATCTGTACCCAATTCTGGAACTTTGCCCCCATGTTGTTGGGGTGTCTCCACATTTCTTGTTCTGAGAGGTATTTCCAGCTACCATCTGTGAAGCTGTACCCCTCACACTTCCATAATGTCGTCCTCACAGGCAAGCAAAAGGGGCAAGACCAACATGAAGGCCATCACCTGCTCATGAGCATTACCTACAAAAGGCAAGCTGCTGCCTATGCAACACAGGTCTGAACCCATCTACACAAAGACAAACTATGATTACACAAACCTAAACATTTGCATTATTCTGAGGAAACTCTTCAGCACTATAACAGGTATGCCAATCACTTAAGCTTGTAATGGAAAAAGAAGGATGGATGCAATAATGTAAAATAGGAAGTTAAACACTAGGTCACAACAGGACCTGCTGAACTCACATACTGCTGTCTGGCACGTATGGCCATTCCGGCTGTCCCTGTCTGCAGTGACATAGATCACAGCTCTGGCCCCTGAGTCACCCCAGCAAAGGTCCGCTCATGTATGAGTACTACTGAAGTGTCTGTTGTCCAATACTGACTGTGACACTGCTAGGCCAGCTACCTGGGATGTTGTAAATATTCATGTGTCACCTGTGAATGCTACTATGATACATACACTTGTCTTGCAGATATAAGAGACTTAAATAGGGTATGTGCATAGTAACAACAGGCGCAGAAGTGTGTGTTGAACTGCAAGTTATATACTGAGCCCGTACCTGTCAACTGTCCAGAGTTGTGCAGACTGAATGCATTTGCCTCATATTTGTAGTCAATGGCTCATACAGTTGTGCATTGTCTGGCAAATCACTGACAACCCATTAAAGACTGAAGTCATAACATAATAGTATACATTTGAATATCAGATGTCATATCCTGCAGGGTAGTCCTGTGAATGTGAAACAGTCTTTGTTAGCAACTAAGTATGTTACAGCTAGATGTACAAAGTGTCACTATTTTCCGGCCTTTGTCCACCAGTGATGTGTACCTTTGTGCAGATGTCTTGCTCTAACAGGAGCTAGGTGTCTTAGCATGAAACCCATATCAATGTAAGCGTACCTTGTCCTGTAGGATGCTGACATTTGTGCAGTCACTGACACCTGCTTTGCAGCTGTGGCGAGCACACTAACCTTGCCAGGTTACTCATCCCATTATACGTTTAGACCCCAAAGGGAGTGCTGCAAAGCCACAGGAAGTGGAGTTTTAAACATTATCATACACATACACACCTCCAGGCTGGCCAAACAGTATGACACATGGGAAACATCCTGAATGCAGTTAAATCTTGACAAAACACCTACTCAAATCATAGCTAGCTACAGACCTCCAACCATGACTCTGGACACCCACTACACCTATCTGGACTTGCTGGAACCTGTCAAGATTCAATCGTCTACCCTGCTTCTGGGTGACTTTAACTAACCAACCATAGTGTGCATGACCTATGCTACCTGAACATGAATGCACAGAGATTCCTCGGCTTTGTCAATGGCAATGCAGTGGATTAGCTGGTCAACACTCCTACGACAGGTGGAAATATCCTGTACCTGGTTCTCACCACCATGAGTAGCCACTGTAGCACTCCTTAAGGTGTCATCCTCCTTGGCAAGCTCTGAACACATAGCCATCACTCTTCAGGTCACCATCTCCCATGCCATGTCAGGGTCAAACAAAATAAACTTTACAAAAATGAATATAAATCTCCTCAGAGCAGGTAGAAGTAGCTTTACAGCCACCATCCCATCAGTTGGAACTAGCAGTAGTGTCCAAGCCCACACGGCAATTCTATGTGAGCACCTACATAGCTGTATGGACTCAGCAATACATGACAAAACAACATCATCTCCCTCAATGTAGGGTAAATATCTGTGGTGGACAACAGCAATACACAAATACCATAATAGGTGGAAATAATTGCTGGACAGGGTCAAAATGGAGCAGGTGCCTAACTGGAAGAAATGTCACCTTGTTCTGAACAAGCAAATAAGGTCACAGGTGAATTACCCTAAGGCTATCTGAGTGCAAATTGGACATATCCACCAAGGCCAGTCACTAGGCCTTCCACATATATGTCTGCAATCCCAGCGGCAACACCCAAATCTGTTTTGTAGTGGTGGTCAATAATACCACATACACATACGGCAAAGATATGGCCAACCTGCTGCAGACAGGTGAAGTGTAAACATCATCCCTCCAGTCCCCCATCGGTACACATGTGCATGACCAGCACCTGCCCCCTGCCCTCATCATCAGGAAGCAGGTCTGTAATGCCTTCTCAAAGGCAACACACAGAAGTCTCCATAGGCCTGATAGTATCCCTGGCTGCATCCTACATGAACTCTGGCATGAGATCTCAGCTCCATTACACACTGTAGTCAACCAAAGCCTGAGCACCAGTGTCATCCCCTCTACACAGAGGACAGCCACTGTCATCCCTATACACAAAGGCAGAGCAATCTACTGACCCAGCCAATCATATGCACATCAGCCTAACTAGCCTGATCTGCAACGGCATGGAAGGCAATATCAAGGACATTATGAACAGGGATGTTGGCAACCTCAAAATGCTTGAGCCCACACAGTGTGGTATTGTCAAAGGGAGATCAAGCCTGTTAAACCTGGTCAAATTCTTTGAAGTGGTCAACAAACACAAGGACAAGGGGAAGATGGTGAACAATGCCAACCTTCACCTAGCCCAATTCTCTCACAATAATCCCCAGGCAACCAGGATACATAAGCCTACACAGCTAGGCATCAACCTGTATGTTACCAGATTGGTAGCTAACTGGCTCAATGATAGTACCCACTCAGTCAAAGTAGTGGAAGCCACCACTAGTAGTAGACTCTTCCAGAGCAGTGTACCCCAGCGATTGGTCTGGGAGCTTCTACTGTTTGAGATATACATTTCTGAGGTATAAGACTAAAGCAGTGGTCTGTGGCTGATCAAGTTTACAGATGCTTGCAAGCTGGCCACTGTCTTGCATTCCCCTACTGAAGTGAACATCCTCCAAGAGACCCTCACTCAAATTAATGACAGGTACAAGAAGCATTGTATCAAAGTGAATGCCAGGAGATGCATAATTTTCCCTGCTTTGACAGATGTCATCCACACTAATGATGACAGTAATAATGTACTGAGCATATAATCAGGTGTGAGGCGACTTGTGCACCAAGGTTGGTAGACACCTGACAGCTTCCCGCCGTGTGGGCACCATTGTATGGACGGCTGTCTATATGGCCCACCTCACAAATATGAGTATGTCATCCAGGAACCAGGAGGCCACAACATCCCTGTACTCCACCCTTATCAGATGCATTATCAAGTACAATGGCTCCTTTGGCATGTACCTTGCCAAGCAAATGCAGCAGTTGCAGAGACCACAGAGGTTCCTGACCAGGCAAATCTCAGGTCTGCAACACCTATCCTATATAGACAGGCTGAAAGCCCTGTCTCTGTACTCAGTCTCATACAGACTGATCATACGCAACCTGTGACTGGCATACAAGGCCATTTCCAAACCAGCCTTGATGGCATTTCTGCATATCTGTAAGACAAACCCCACTCATGCAGCATGCATACAAGGCCCTCACCTGGTCTGTGACATGTATAGTACTTGGTGGGATAGTCTAGTGTCTCACACAATACACTGCCTGTAAAGTACACTCCATCCCCATGTCTAGCAGTGTACGTGTATAGTCCTCTTGAAGAAGAAGCTGGATGACTGCATGGGAAATGAATAAGACACCCCTGGGGTCCTGCGTGTGTCCCAGCTGGACATGGGAAACAGGTGCTGGCACTGAAGGGACATGGGTGAAAGTCTGGGATAGGCTTTTGAGGGCATCAGGGCCAGTAGCCTAGTATCATCTTATGAGGCTATGCACCTAGTACTTTACATGTTTCCTGTATGTATTGAAGACTGTCCTGCAATGTTGTCTGAAATGAATCCCTGTGAGTCTGAACCATTTTTAATTTCTCCAGGTCTTTTGGGTTTCTAATACCATGATGGGAATGGACCCCATTCCTAAGTCAAAGTACGATTAAAGTTCATGAAATTAGTATTGTTTCACTCTTTGATGTTAGCCAAAAGTGCTCTTCACAGCACCCGCAATGTGCCCAGTAATGACTCCTGCAATTCGTATGGTGTTACATGAATTGGTAACATATCTAAATACGATTGTAAATTCTTTTTTATAAGACCAGTTGCTCCTACTACTATTGGAACTGTCTGGGTATCTTTCTTCCACATGGCTCTCATTTCTGCCTGCATATCGAGGTATTTTATGACTTTTGTGTCTCTCTGTACGCAAGACACTGTAGTCACTAGGTGTGGTGATTTCAATGATCAATGCTAGTTTTGTCTTCTTTTCTTGGACCACTATATCCAGTTTTCTAGCATCTGTCTTTTGGACTGTTGGTATTGGGTGATCCCATGTGATGTAAACTTCATCATTTTCTATGATTCCCTGTGGCTCATGTTTCCAGTGTTTTTCAGCCACTTTGATACCATAATGTTTGCACAATCTCCAGTGTAACAATCTCGCCACATTATGCCTTTCAGTATACAGTCCCTCTGCCATTAGAGAGTCGCAACCAGCAATAAGGTGTGTGACTGTTTCCAATTCGGTTCCACAAAACCTACATATATCTGTTTCTCCCACATGTTCAATGGATTTAGTAAACCAGCGTGTACGTAGCCCACTATCTTGGGCTGCCAATATTAACCTTTCATTTCTTGATGTAAATTCATCTCTCCTTAACCATTCCTGGGTTTGTTCTTGATCAACATGAGGATCTTCCAGAAGTTTTCTATACTTGCAACTATATTTATGTTTTTTCCATATTTCTTGCCATCTCATCTGGTCCTTCACCTTATATTCTTTCTTTTGTTTTTCAGCACATTCAATTACTGCCTGGTTTTTATCCACTTCTGGTTTGATTTGCATTCCTGACTGATGTCGATATGCTTCTGCTAAATTAAGCAGAGATGTCATCTTAGATTTATTCTCCTCATGTTTCAAAATGTTCACCACATTTGGATCTTGTGAGGTCAGTAGATATGTGTGGAGTCCCACGATTGCAGATCTATACATGTAATCAATTTCAAGGAGGCCCATCCCTCCTTCAGAACGGGGAATATATAATCTTGGTATACACTGATTTTTATAAATCATTTGGTGAGCATGAAGCATCCTCTTGTTTTAATATCCAATCTATCCAACACTTTTTTGGGGCCAGTCAGTCACTCCAAAACTATAAGTTGGGACAGGAAGAGCAAATTGATTTATAGCTTGGATCTTATTCTGAGGTGTCAATGCTGTTTTCAGGAATAATTTAAGTCTTCTAATGTACTCCTTATTAAGCTTTGTTCACATTTGTTCATGTTTTATTGCTGATCCTTTATCAATTCCCAAATATTTATACACCCTCTCTTGCTCAAGTTCTTTTATACCACATTCCTGTCCCAAACTGATGTTTTCCTGGTGCTGCAATTGTCCTTTTTTAAAGGGTGCTTTTGCACATTTATCAAGACCAAATGACATTCCAATATTATCTGAAAAAGTTTTGGCAACCTGCAGCTGTGCTTTTAGCTCCTCATCTGATGAGCTATACAATTTTAAATCATTGACAAAGAGAAGATGAGAAGTCATTAGACTTTGTTGTTTTCTAGAAGCCACATTATAGTCATGACCTAAGCTGTTAAGTAAACAGCTTAATGGATAAATGGCAAGGCAAAATAGCAATGGTGACAGGGAGTCATCCTGGAATATCCCCCTTTGGATTTTTATCATTAGGATAATAATCTGTCCTTTATCATGGCTTATTTGCAAAGTGGTCTGCCACTGTTTCATGGTTACTGTAATGTAATCAATCAGTGTAGGATGTACCTTATACATTTTTAAGCACTCTTTTATCCATGAATGTGGGATGCTATCAAATGCTTTTTTATAGTCAATCCATGCCATACTTAGATTCTTCCCTTTCTCACAGTTCTATACTATAACTTTATTTAACAACAAATGATCCCTTGTTCCATATGATGTTCTTTTATTGCCCCTTTGTTCTACTGCCATAATTGAGTTTTCTTCTGAATGACTATAAACTCTGTCAGCGTCAATCCCCGTGTATAGTTAATACGTCGTCGGAAGACAAGTTATTGGTCTATAAATTTTAGGGTAGCTTGCAGGTTCACTCTTAAGTAAGAGCATTGTTTTTCCTGTTGTTAACCAGTGTGGTGTCTGCTTGGGGTGTGCATATAAATAGTTCTTACTCATGGCTAGATCCTCGTGTAAAGAAGTTAATACTTTAAGCCAAAAGTTAGGTAGGACATCTGGGCCTGGGGTTTTCCAATTAGAGGCTTTTCTCAACTTTGTTTCAATCTCTCTGGCTGTTATTTCATATCCTGTACCTTTAAACTTCTTATTCTTTCTTTTATTTCTTCTAGCCATTTAGCATCTTTGTTATGTTTCACAGGATGTTCATAGATACTTCGCCAAAATGTATCTACTTCCTCTTTTATCACCGGTCTATCAATTCCTTTTACCTTATTTCCCAATTTTCTATAAAACTTTTTTTTGGGTCATCAGTAAATTGCTTATTTTGTGCTTTTCCCTTATATTTATTTTCATATCTTCTGAGTCTTTCTGCCTGTTTTGAAATTTTTAGTTTGTTATCTCCAATAGTGCATAATAGATCCTGGTCTGTTCTAATACTGTGCACTGCTTCTATCACATCTATCTTTCTTATATATTTGTTGATCTGTTCCCTCTTCTATAATCTTCTAACAATGACACTTCTTGTATTAACAGCTTTATAGTTTTCTCTGTTCGATATTTCCATAATGGTATTCGCTTTTGCCCCCCCCTTTTCCCTATGTTCCTGTGGTAGAATTTTATCAGTTATTAATTTAGCAGCACAGTAATATATTCTGTTTACTTGTATTATATTGCATGGATATCTATGGACAGTCCTAATTACTGTGTTCATTTGTTTTATCAAGATTCTGACTTTTGTGGTTTTATTAACTTTCTGCAGTCTATTTCTCTCATTGATCTTGATATATCTGTCTTTGTCTATTAAATCAATCAACTCCTCTCTTAACTCCTTTTCTTCCATACTGAGGGCACATCCCATGTTTTCCATTTCCTGCAGGCATTCTATAAAAAAGTTCTATAACATCTTCTTGTGGCACATTCTCTTCAATTTCATCCTGTGTCATCTGTTATTTTGTAATATGGAAACTCACTGGCCTATCATTACTCAACATTGACTGCATCAGAGTTTCTACAGTTTCCTGTTCCTTTCCTTCCTGTCTAGCTTCAAGTGAACTTTTATACTGGTTTCCTGTGGAAAGCTCCAAAATATCTTGATATGGCACCTGACCTGTTGCTTCCTGTTCCACTGGTTTCCCCTTAATTTGGATATCCATTGTTCTATCCTGTTGTGGTGCTTTCTGCATTTGTTTTTCTACACTGAAACTTTCTCTTTGCAGCTGTTCCATTACCTCAGTTTCTATTTCTTTGACTTCTCCATTACTAATCTCTTTTTCTACTTTTCCTCTTAGTCTTCTTATTTTTTGTATTGTAAAGTTTTCCATATCCGATTTCCTTTGCCTATATTTTTCTTCAAATATCTTTGGTGCTGCTCTTTCTGTATTGGTGAGTTTTGCTTTCTCCTTTGCATAAATATTACACCATATTAAATCTCTTTTCCTTTCCCCTGTCCATATTTCTTCTTCACATGTCTCCTGATCTTCTTGATTTTCCTTATTCTGGGGACTCACTCCATCATGCTGTGATGTAGTCTGTGTTAGACCTTCTACATTAAATTCTTCACTTCGCAGGCACTCCATAACTTCAACTTCTATTTCTTTAACTTCTACTTTACTAATCATCTTTTCTAATTAAATCTTTGTGCTTTTAGTCTTTTTATTGTGAACTTTTCCATATCTGGATCCCTTTGCCTGTATTTTTCTTCGGATGTCTTTGAAACTGCCTTCTGTATATTAGTTAACTTGGCTTTCTCCTTTGCATAAATATTGCACCATATCAAATCTCTCTTTCCCATGTCCATATTTCTTTTTTATATTTTTCAAATATCTCTAGGTTTTGTTGTTTATATTTTCTCACTTCCTCAGAGGCTTCTTTTTCCAAAGAGATCAAAGTTTCTTGATCTATATACTGTTTTTTAGTCTGAACTGTGTAGGTACTGCAGTGATAGTGTATACTCTTGTTCCTTCATCAGTTATCATCACATATCATTGCACCTTGACATCATGTGATGTCAGCTCTTACAGCACTTGTATATGCACTTGGTGACACTGCTCACTCCAATAACCTTGGTCTTGGTCACAATTACCATTCTGCTAATAGGCCCATCACACAGTAGGATTTGTCATCCTTTGTTGTGGGCCTTACAGTACCTGTGAAAGAAATGGACTGTGGCAGGCAGAACTACCGTAAAGTCTGGCCTGAAGAGCCCATACATGTCAAAGCTGTGCCTGACTTTACCAAGAGAGTGTGTGTGTGTGTGTGTGTGTGTGTGTGTGTGTGTGTGTGTGTGTGTGTGTGTGTGTGTGTGTGTGTGTGTGTGTGTGTGTGTGTGTGTGTTTATCAGTAAACATAATACTGCAGGGTATTACTTTACATATGTAGTCTTCTCCTCACAGGTGAACATGGGGGTTGGTGTCTCTCCCCCTCACAACCCGTCAGTGTCTTAGTGGACTTCCATGATGATGGTGGTCATAGTGAGGCACAAGTGGGGTTGTTGGGGTCTGAATCTGTGCCATTGTTTGTAATCCCACTTTCACCCACCATGCCCCTGCACACAGTCAGTATGCCCACACATACCCAGTCCCCAGCAGCCACAGATAATGGACAGTTGCAGTGTAGTGGCATGGAACAGGTAGTGTGTTGGCTATGGCAAGTGTGAGTGTAGACACCAGCCATAGCCAGAGAGCAGGTGAGGTCACACACAGGCAGATGGACAGGGGTACTCGATAGAGGAATGCTGCCCACCAAGCCCCTGTCGTAAGTGCCACAGCAGGTGACACCAGGCACGTTACTGACCGCAACACCAGACAGATGCTCAGAGTCATGACTGCAGCGCTTCCTCCCATGCGTGACGACCTCCACAGTATTTGTGATGCCATACATCATTTGTCCATTGTCATGGATAGACAGTGGAATGAGACATTATCACTGCTCGACTATGCAATGTCTGTGCTTGAGCATGTGGTAGGAGTATGGCGTGGGCCAGGTGGACATAGGTCAGTAACATGATCAGCTGAGAGCCCACGTGGCCATGCACATTCACGGTCCCATAATGGCAGTACCACCAGTACTACCGAAGGGACGGTGCCATCCACACCACACCGGAACAGGCCATAGGCACGTTGTCCTGGACAATCCCATCAAGGACGTGGATACAGCAGACAGCAGTCACCATTGGGGACTAGTACTGCAGCTGTCATTGGGACTAGTGGTGCCAGCGAGACTCCTGGCAGAACCAGTTCCCACGTCCCTGTCAGTAGACAGTGAACCATGCATCCTGCCATGTATGGCCCATGGCTGTCCAACATAGCCCTGTGTCAGGCATCCACATGGCTTGATGATGTGCAAACACTCACATATCCCTATAACAGGCTGGTCACCACCAGACACGCACAGCTCTTCTGCACGGCCCAGTTGAACACCACCCCTTCAGAGACACACACACATATGATGTCAGTCATATGGCCCAGCCTAGGCCTCTGCCAATCCAACACCACACCCTGTGCATATGATGATACTTGTGCCACAACCCTGTTATCTATACCATTGATGCAGGGACATGCTCATATTGGTCTGATACAAAGGATGACTATAGTACAGTGTAGCAATGTAATGCTGTGTAAGGTACTGTCTGCTGGCAATAGGTATGGGTACACATCGATGTGTATGTACCTAGTTAGCTATAATGCACTATTGCTGTTAGTATCGCTGACTGACTATAGTGTCACGTACTGTATTCTGTTTGTGTTCCAGGTGTTTGTCTGTAGGCTGTGGGCCTGCTGACAGTAACAATGATGAGTAAGGAGGAGTTGAAACACAGTGACCTTTTCATAGTCAAGGTACAGCTGTATATGTACATATTTGCCAGCTGTGTTTACATGCAACAGTGTGTGAAGGGCAATGTGGCAGACAGTGTGACCTTGCATACATACCCTTGACACAGCCACCTAGTTTTCATACATATCACCTGGGAGTTCTGTAGGACCGCAGGCTCACACATACAAAGGAGGTTACTTGAGTACTGGCACTAGGTCCCTCACAACCTTAGCCATTGCTTTAAGTGCAACAGATTCAGCTATCAGCACCTGTTGTCCCTGCCATTTCTCTCCCATCCACTCAACCATCATGTAGTTGATGAAGGTATGCCTAGTACTGTGTATGGCAGGTTTGGGGTATGTATTCCTGACACAGGTCAGCCTGTGTTAGTCTAACCTGACAATCACCAGCATGTGTGTTTGCTATCTTATATGCATGTCTGGCCTCTCATGCTGGTAGTGCACACAGAGTCATAGTCCTGTACATGGGGTAGCTGACAAAGGGCTGAGCACAGCCCCTACCTGCACAGTCTTACAAACAATAGCACTAGATACATAATACAAATAGCCCAGTGGTACTGTAGTGTGGCATTGTCTGCCACTACTAGTCAAGTGAGTGACAATTGCAGGGGCTGTTAGGATTGCCAATTGTGGTTTCAGAGGCCCTTAACATGTTAGAATCATCTGAGACACACACACACACACACACACACACACACACACACACACACACACACACACACACACACACACACACACCACTGCATGGGGACATGCACTGAAACACACATGCACATGGAGGCGACACTTCTCAGAGTAGATGACCTACCCATTTGTCAATGTACAATACACAGTGATATGACCAATGCATGCACCACAC
This sequence comes from Protopterus annectens, assembly GCF_019279795.1. Classification (NCBI taxonomy): domain Eukaryota; kingdom Metazoa; phylum Chordata; order Ceratodontiformes; family Protopteridae; genus Protopterus; species Protopterus annectens. Next base: position 1,811,087,441 of record NC_056728.1, on the reverse strand, counting down.
TGGCTTGGTGTGAGAAAATGTGTAACTGTGCTTGTACGGTGGATGACATCTGTATGGGCTGACACTAGGTTGGCAATGGGAAGGTTCACAGGGTGGAAGAGGCACACAGAATGGTATAGCCATCACATACACACACTAGAGACAGAAAAGGGGGCTGTGCATACAGAAACACATACACAGTTGCCAATAAACATATTAGTAACCCTATGTATCCACTTCTATGTACTATAGTGCTGCGTACACATGACATACTCTACACAGATTATATGCCTGGGACATAACACACAACCTCTTACAACAGGTAATCTTGTGCATGCCTTCATGGATGGTGGGATAACCCACCAGACATAGCGATTGGTCTTGTCTACTGCTCCTACAAACCTGCACAAGTGATAGAGTGACAAACATTGTAGCAGCATGATGTGTCAGTCAGGAACCATGTCTGCTGCTGGCATGTGTGTTACTATGGTAACTATGACATATTTCGCAATGATATCACAGGAATGCTCATTATTATGGGGCACAGATCACATAGTGGTTACAAACATGTGGTTATTCCATGTACATCTTTACAGATGACTAGTATGGGCGGTATAGTGTTACGTGGTTCTTGTATGGCAGATGTCATTAACAGGCTCTTTAAAGTAATGTAATGGGTAGGGGGTCAACAGGTCTTAAAATGATATGACCTACTCACACAACAGCCACTGGGGATATGCTTCACACACACACACACACACACACACACACACACACACACACACACACACACACACACACACACACACACACTACTATAGTTGTCAGTATTGAGATTAGAATCCCTACCTAATTATTTCCACTATAGTATTACACAGTTATTGCACATGCCACAGAGCTCAGAGGGCTGACAAGTTTATACAGGTACGTCTAAGATGAATGACATCAGCAGGCCTTGTAAAGTAGTGCAATGGGACATGCACTGGGTGGCACATGCTTAAAATTGGTATAACCCACACCCCCAGAGGATATGATTCTCACCCAAACACGCACAGGGATGATGTGATTCACACACACATACACACACACACACACACACACACACACACACACACAGTATCACAGTTTCCAGTATTTTGTTTAAAACCCTACCTATCTAGTTATGTGTACTACAGTGTTATGCAGTTATCACATGTGCCATGGAGCTTATAGGATTTAACAGTGTCACAAGGTATATCTAAGGTGAATTACATCAAGAACCCTTGTAAAGTATAGCAGTGGGAAATGTACTGGGTGGGAAGGGCATCAAAATACATTTCTCTACAAACATACACACTTACAAACACCTTCACAAACACATTTGCCACAACTGAGTGTAGAACCCCTGCCTATCTAGTTACCTGTACTATACTGTTACTTAGTTATTACACACGCTACAGAGCTTATAGGGTTGAGTGTTGTGCAAAGGTACTTCAAAGGGCAATGACATCACCTGTACTGCTAAAATAGGGCACTGGGAAGTGTTGTGGGTGGGAAAGTCCTCAAAATACTTCATCCTACAAACATACACACTTAAAAACTCTTGTACATACACACACACACACACACACACACACACACACACACACACACACACACACACACACACACACACACACACACACTTGCCAGAGCTGGGAATAGAACCTCTGCCCATCCAGTTATTTGAACTATACTGTTACATAGGTATTGCATGCACCATGGAGCTTATATGGCTAAGGGCTGTCCAAAAGTACTTCTGAGGGTAATGACATCAGCAGGACACATTTGCCTGGCACACATTTGCCAGGACTGGGAATAGAACCCCTGCCTATCTAGTTATTTGTACTATAGTGTTACACAGTTATTGCATGTGCTACAGAGCTTATGGGGCTGATAAGTGCCCAAAGGTACTGCTAAGGTGAATGACATCAGCAGTACTGCTACAGTAGGGCACTGGGAAGTGTTGTGGGTGGGAAAGTCTTCAAAATACTTCATCCTACAAACATACACACACTTACACACACACACACACACACACACACACACACACACACACACACACACACACACACACACACACACACACACACACTTCTAAAGTGAATGACAGCAGCAGATCTTGTGAGGTAGGGCAATGGGAAGTGTTATGGGTGGGAAAGCCCTCAAAATACTTCATCCTACAAACATACACACTTATAGACATTTGTACACAAACACACACACATTTGCCAGGACTGGGAATAGAACCCCTGCCTATCTAGTTATTTGTACTATATTGTTACACAGTTATTGCATGTGCTACAGAGCTTATGGGGCTGATAAGAGCCCAAAGGTACTGCTAAGGTGAATGACATCAGCAGTACTGCTACAGTAGGGCACTGGGAAGTGTTGTGGGTGGGAAAGTCTTCAAAATACTTCATCCTACAAACATACACAAACATACACACACTTACACACACACACACACACACACACACACACACACACACACACACACACACACACACACACACACACTTCTAAAGTGAATGACAGCAGCAGATCTTGTGAGGTAAAGCAATGGGAAGTATACTGAGTGGGAACAGCCTCCTAATACTTAGACCTACAGACACATACACACACACACACACACACACACACACACACACACACACACACACACACACACACACACACTCACATACACACACACAAAGGCAGGTGGTGTGATATTATAACCCCCACCTCAGTTCTATTACACAATGGAGCTCACCTTTATGCTGGCATGTGCGACTGATTATGACCAGTATGCCACTGTCCACAGCAGGACACCACTCTATGCCATTCAGAGTATCCCTGTGTATGATTCACTCTCTGTGTGTCCCCTATGTCTCTCTCTTTATCACTGTCTGTCTCTCTGTTCCCCAAGTCTATGTTTGACATATTGTTATATGTTGCCCATACATATGCTTGTGTATCACATGCAATAGATGCAGATATATCACATATGGGCCACCTACAGCTAGCTGAGGGTAATCCAGTCTGATGGGTGTGTGTAGGGACCGTTAAGGTGTACATAGCTGTTTGTATGTAAAGACATATATGCACAATACAGTTATATAGTCCGATGAGGGTTCCGACATGGCCTGCAATTCTCTAAGTGTAAGAGCATGCCCAGTATGACTTTCTATAGTGAGAGTGGGACTGCATTCCAGAGATAGTTGTACTCTGATCAAGGGTTTTGTGTGCTACAGCCATACCTCTCAAAAGTAAAAAAGGACTTTGCTAGAGGTACTGTGTTTGTTTTAGCAGACATTTTCAGACATATCTGAAGTCTGACACTGGAATGTATTGTGTCATTACCTAGTGACAGACATCCTCAGATCATCACAGTGCTTTACAAGAGGACTACAAGATGTATTATGCACAGACCAGTATTATGAGCCCAACTCATATCCTTTATAAACGCATTCTATGAACACCTTCAGGAATGCATGGATCATGCAATCCCAAATAAAACTAAGACCCATTCCTCCAAAGGCAGACGTCCTGTCTGGTGGACCCCAGCCATAAACAAACTATACAATAGAAGGAGGAAGCTACTACATGACAGAGCAAAATCCCAAAAAGGGAAGGCATCTCTGATCAGTGTTAGCAAAAAACTACGGGCACTCATAAAATCGTCTAAGGCCAGCTTCGAGAGAAAAACTACAGGACACTAAGGATAATCACAAGGCTTTCTTTAGTTACGTTAGGAACCTGGGTGGGAATTCCCAGATATGCTCAGAACTGGTCCAAAATGAAAAAATACACGAACCCACAGACATTGCCAAACTCCTAGCTGACAGGTTCAGTGCAAACTTCTCCCCACCAAAGGGCAAATATCTATCCCAGCAGAGTGCTGCCCCTGACATCTCAGATGCTCAGGTAAGAGCCACCCTCTCCAAAGCAAAAACACAGCATCAATGGGACCAGACGGTGTCCCGGGCTGCGTCCTACATGAACTCCAAGAAGAGCTAAACCCAAACATAAAACTACTGTTCAATCTCAGCCTTACCACAGGATATGTACCCAAAGAGTGGTGTACAGCAACAGTGGTCCCTCTCCACAAAGGTGGTGCCTCAACGGATCCTGGAAACTATCGCCCCATAAGCCTGACTAGCTTGGTCTGCAAAGCTATGGAAAGGATCATCATGGACCTCATAAAAAAAGATATTGGGAGCCTACAGACACTGGATCCTACCCAGTTCGGCTTTGTTAAGGGCAGATCCTGCCTCTTAAACCTGGTCAATTTCTTTGAAACAGTCACCAAGGCCATTGACGAGGGGAAGATGGTCCACACAGCCTACCTGGACCTTGCAAAAGCCTTTGATACAATACTCCACTCGGGCATTATAGATAAGCTCACCAGCTTAAATATAAACCCCTATGTCACTAGATGGGTTGCAAACTGGCTCAAGGACAGAACCCACATGGTTAGAATTGCTGGAGCCATGTCAGACTCCAAACCAGTTACAAGTGGTGTCCCACAAGGCTCAGTCCTGGGACCTCTCCTGTTCGGTATATATTTCTCAGAGGTACAGGCCAACACGAAAGGACTGTGGCTGACCAAGTTCACAGATGACTGCAAACTGGGTGCTATAATCGACTCTCCAGCTGACACAAGCATCCTCCAAAAGGGCCTCATAGAAACAGACAACTGGTGCCAGAACCATGGCCTCAAGCTAAATGCCAAAAAGTGTATAGTCATCCCCTTTGGCAAAAACAAACTGCCCACAAATTACCACATAGGTGGTAATCCATTAAGTACAGAAGAAGTAATTAGGGACCTGGGGACCCAAGTTGATAGCAATCTCTCATTTGACAACCACGTGGCCAAAGTGGTTAGAAAAACATTTTATATAGCCCACCTAATCATGAAGGGATTCACATCTAGATCAGGGAGGTCATCGTGCCTCTTTACTCATCCCTCATCAGGCCCATAATTGAGTACAATGCCCTTTTGGGATGTACCTTACCAGACACCTGCAACAACTGGAAAGACCCCAAAAGTACCTCACCAAGAGGATCAAAGGGCTCAAACAGATGCCATATGCTGCTCCGTTAAAGCAATTCCAGCTCTGCTCAGTGGCATACCGCCTGCTCAGAGGCGATCTGTGCCTGACGTATAAAGCCATGTCCAACCCAGAATTAATGGACATGCTGCACCTCAGAAAATCCAAATCCCATCGAGCTATGTGCTCGAGAGACTTGAACCTCAGCACTGAAATAAATAGGACATGCTGGAGGGACAGATTCATAACCCAGAGGCTCCCTTCACTCTGGAATAAAATCCCAGTCCAGGTTAGGCAGAGTCCCTCATTGACTCTCTTCAAGAGGAATCTTGATGAGTGGATGGGGGATCATAGGTTTACCCCAGGTATCACTTCTGTGTCACTGTTAGGCAGAGGCACAGTATACTAACCTCAAAAAAGGGCATAGCAAAATTAATTTAAAATGGGTGGTGAAAGCCATACACACTCTGGCTAGGCTTATAAATGCCCTAGGGCAGATAGCCTAGTATGAACCTATGAACCTATGAACTGTATACATTCATGCCCAAAAAGGCCAGCTGAGAGGTGTGGCTACAGCCGGTTGACTAATGAAGCTGTGTCAACAGTCCAGCAACTTGATAATATAGTGGCTAGGTATCTCCTGCTTGTGTGGTATTCCTCTTACCTGAAAAGTTATATTCTGGCCATACCTCTCAACTGTACAGTTTTTGGCAGATTGTCCAGGTGTTTGTCTAGAAGTTTCAAGTCTACATAAACTTGTATTTTTATGGCAAGTTAGTTGCATATAATTGAAGACTGATGTTACAAAATAATGACAGACATTACTGTTTCAGACTACATAACCTTCAGACAATTCCCGCTAATGCAAAACCTCTCATCCTACTAACGTTCTCAGTATGTAAGGGTAATGTTTACAACATGTGCCTATCATTGTGCCTTTGTCCCACTTTTATTTATGACCTTGTCCAGATGTCTTGCTGTCAGAGGTTGGGAGGTATGGGTGTGAGTACAGAGTGCATGCTACTGTGCAGAAATATCCATTATATGTGTAGTATATTCCACATACCGGTGTGACTTCCAGGTATGTCAGTGGCAGAGCAGTACAGAGTAATGTGGTGAACCACTGACAGACAGTTGTACATTGGTTGATAGGTTGCTATGACGTTAGTAGGGTATTGGCCCTGAAACCCTTATAACCCATGTAGATGAGAGTGTAGCCCATGTTATGACATGTCAGCACACAGAGCCCCTGTTCAGCAGGGACACAGGTGGAATCACAGGACTGTATTTTGTGTTTCCCATGCACTTATACAGGGAGCCCATCAATAGGGGTATTGAGGAACTTGGCTTGCTGTTGACAGGGAGTGTATTCCACAGTTGGGGGAGTGTGTGGTACACATATCTGTCACTCCGACAAGCTGTACTGATATCACAGCCCAGGTTGATGCTGCACCTACAGGTTGAGTAGGCCTTGAGTTCTAGATATGCAATGGTCCCATCAAGGCAGGGTCTGGATTGCTTTGTATGCCAGACAGTGGTCACCTCAGCAGAGTCTGTGTGGAACAGGATAGAGGGACAGTGTTTCCCCTTATGTGTGTCTTTTTGTCCTTCTGTAGTCCAGTCACTGGCTTTGGCCACAGTGGTTGCTGTTATATATTTGTAATTCTGATGTGAGTGGGGTAAATGCTGTAACATCACACACAACAAGGCTGTGGATTTTACACCTCTGAGTGTACCTGTTTAGCAGGTTGTCCATTATTGCACCACTATATTTGCTGTGGTCCTTAGATGGTTTGTGTTGCTATGTTATTATGAGGCTACATGTGGGCCTACCTGTCATACCATCACAGACTGACAGCTGTACAGGCCCAAATATGACAGTCAGACAAAGGCCCACATATGGGGACAGGGTGTTAATAATGTTCTACCAAACATAGACACTTGGGAGACCGGTTTGGTAATTGTTTGTTTGCTGTTATGGATATGACGTCTGCTTCCCCATTGTCTCCCATTGCTGTTTTGACATGACCCTTTCTTGTCTTTCAGATAGTTGAAAGGCAAATGCAATGTTAGGATGAGCAGAACAGATATAAAAGGCATACACTTTGTGCTCCTTCTGTGACAACCTGTGTCATTTCAGGGGTATGGCTGTTGGCCAGTGACATGTTGTCAGTGCTGACACAGAAAGGTGACAGCCTTTTATAAACTGGCAGTACACTGACCTTCAGGTACCTGCTGTCCTACTAGGCACCATACCTCTCAGCTTCTGAGAGCCAGACATCTGAGCAAAGCCATAAGTCATTGGGGGACAAAGGCCTAAATATGGGGACCATTTTTAAGTATTGGCCTTACAAACCTAGAAAGGTGATTCAATAACAGGTTTTGCATTAGCATGCTTTTTTCTATAGGGTATGAAGTCTGACACTACAATCTGTCATTATTTTCTGACCTTAGTCTTACATGATTTGCCAATGAATTGCCAGACAACCACTATTTCATGATATACAGACCACAAATATGATGCAAACCTCTGGACATTCTGCAATAGGTCTGTACAGTTGAGAGGTATAGTAGGCACTGTGTAGGTTACTCCAAGCTTTGTACTGTCTATATGTGTGGCGCCCTGTCCATGACCTGTCCAGTTTCCTGCAGTAACAGATATTGATGTCTGGACAGCGTGTTCAACTCCTACCATGGGTGTAGCTGACATGCAGAATAGTTGGCACTGCAGTTCTTGGAACATAGCCCTGTCAACCACAGTACTGTACCTAGACCACTACAGCACAGCAGCTGGGAGTAAGTGCTGGCCACATCCTGACAGTATTAACTACACATGTACATAGCTCATTGACCCCCGCATATTGTGGACATGCAACAAGTTATCATATTGATTGGGATAGCCCTGGCAATGTGTGCTCTGCTGCTATTTCCCTACAAACAGATATGTTACTTGCATTTCTATGGGAATATGGGTGTGGGGGGCACACCTGTCGACTGTACACATTTGCACAGACTCTGCTGATATTTGCTTTACATTTTGGTTCCATTTAGCATAGTATTGTGCCCTGTTTTGAGACTAGAGGCATATCACTAAAGATCACAGGTCAGATTGTAATGGCACACATTTGAGTTTCAGACTTCTTGCCCTTCAGAGCTTTACTGCAACTGCAAGACCTGCTGTACTATCACTGTGTAAGTCTGTAGGGGGTATTTCATCATTGTCACCATTTGTGGGTCTCTGCCCAACATTTCTTTATGGTTTTCTATGGCTGACTTGCTGGGTGAGGCTGAGGGGTGAGTATGGGATCCCCACATTAACATTAATGCCTGTGACCTATGACCCCCCCCAGTTAGTTGGACTCCCACATACAATGCAGTGGGATTTGTCACCTTGGGCACTACTGCATAATGTGGGGAAGCCAGTATTGGGAAAACATTTCCTGGTGTCCCACATAGCTGTCAGTTGTCTGCTACTATCCCAGTAGGTCACCCCATTCCCTTGCATGCATGCAGTGATACCATAGATATGCTACCAGAACATACTATGCCATTCATTTATTGTTAAGAAGACTGACTTACCTTGTGTCTGTGGTACTTATGAGGACGGTGCTTGAGGGCTGCCTATGTCGGATGCATGCAGTACACTGCCTATACATGGTAAGGTACAGGTAGTGTGATGTGTGTGGCATCTATTTTACTGTGCATGTGAGTCAGAGAGAGGTGTCAGTCCCTGGGTCCCTACAGTGTCAGTGTGTGTGCTATGCATTGTCTCTTTGCCAAGGCCAGGGCATACTGGCTACGCTTCCATCTGCCTACAGAAGCTGGCTCAAGGGGTTCCTCCTCCGAGTCCCTCTGTGCCTTTGAGGACATTGGCAATGGTGGCAATTTCCCCATGCTGTTCCTGCTGCAGCTGTTTCCACAGGATCATATTGTGTAGCATGGCACATACTATGAACATCTGTGCACATGTGGATGGAAAGTACTGCAGGGCTCCAACAGATATGTCAAGGCAGTGGAACTGTGACTTAAGCATCCCAAACACATGCTCTATAATGATCCTGGTTTGTGCATGTGCCTCATTATGGCATTCTTGAGTGCATGTGTGTGCATTTCTGATGGGTATCATCATCCACGGCTCCAGTGCATAACCAGCATCTCCCCCCAGATGGCCATACGGGATGCCCCCCCTGGCAAATCCCTGGTACAGCTGTGAGGAATGCCAGATGTGGGTGTTGTGATAGCTTCCAGGGCTGCCATCATAAACATTAATGATAATGCCCTGAGCATTGCACATGACCTGGCAGTTGATGGAGTGAAAGCCCTTGCAGTTTACATAGATCCTACCCTCCTCATTCGGTGGTGCTTTGATGTTGATGTGCGCGCAGTCTATGGCACCCAGTACCTCCAGGTAGTCTGCTACATGGTGGAAGAGGTGCATATTGCTGGTCCTCTCCTCAGGGGAGCTGGGGAAGTAAATGTGCTTACCGGCAAGTGGCAGCATGGCATCCAGGAACTGGTGTAACACCCTGGATGCAGATGCCTGTAAGACCCCCATGATGACACCAGTAGGTGTTTGGAAAGTCCTTGTAGCTAGAATTCTTAAGGCTACACATACCTTGATATCCACTGTGATGTGTTCCCCTCTGTTGGCTCTGGGTCTGAGGTGAGACCAGCACAGCTCAATGAAGTTGCTGAAGTATGTCCCTGTCCACCCTGTAGCACTCTATCTCCAGATCATGTAGCCCTTGCTAGGTTACCCTGGATCTGAACACTCTCCTCCTCCTCCTCAGTCTGGGGCAGTTGTCAGCATTATCCTCCTCACTGCCCCCAGCCTCTAGCACATACTGATGTATCAAAGCAACAGCAGCCCCTAACATTTTGTCAGTTAAAATTCCCCCGAGTGTGTACACCAATGGTGCAGAGTTTGTGGAAAAAAACAGACTGAAAGTTGTTTGCATAGTTTATACTGTTGTGCTGCAGATGTTGCCTATGTGATTGGCTGACTATGATACATTCCACCTGCAAGCTATATTATTAGTACTTCAGTGCCTTTATTCTGCTATTTCCCATTTTTTTTATTTACATTTCCGCCCCTTCTAAAGCCCCGCAGCATGCCACGCAAACTCGCTACTGAAATGTAAACCATTCTGCTGGTTCCTGTTGTTTTTTTGTTTTTTTTTATTGTTTGCCTTGTGTTTAAGCCCAGCGACATGGCGCACAAACCCCTGCAGCTGCAGTGAACAGTTTTGAGCAGAAAGGATCTTCCCAGGGACGCAAACACACTCAGCACTTCATGAACTAGCTCAGACACACACCCTTGCTTAGCTGTGCTTAGCTAAGCACAAATAGAGGCAGCGGAGCTTCAGTGTGCTTACACCAAACACGACATACACCCCTATTCATGTCAGCTGCTTCTCCTGTTTACACTGCAGCATTATAGCTCCTACACGGTTAGGTGCATGCGGACACAGTCTCCCATTTTGCTATTCAATAAATTTAGCTCATTTGCATACCCCATTGCCTTAGTCCCCTGTTACACCACTACACCAGAGCCTTTCTCCTTAGCAACCAGTGTTACCTATTACTGTTTTGGTTTTGCATGCTACCCACTATAATGGCAAAATGCAGATTTCACTTAAAATTGTCTTTTCACATGTTTTTTATTTTCTGCACAATCTCATTTGCATACCGCTGCGCTATGCTTAAACGTCCGACACCAGCCAAAAAAAAACTTTTATTTTTATAAGTTTGCAACTGTTTTCCTTACCAATAGCCACATATACTCGATTAGGGTTGGAATTTTTTTCTCCAGTGAAGAGAATTCATTCCCTACGAAAGAATTTGTGGAAGTGGCCATCCGATGTTTACAGCTTTGCTGTTTTTGGTGTTGAGCTTTAGGTATTCCATTACCTAAAGCTTTGACTTTATAATATAGACCCTGGAGAACAAAGTCTTCAACATAGGGGTTGCACAGGGGCTCTCAAGAGTGAATTCCTTATTGCCTCATGACCTGTGCATTTCATTCCATGGGCTTGGTACTCAGATTCAAACCTGGCCAGTGGAGATTCAATGCCTATATACCTCTCCCCTTGTAGTTATTTATGGTCTAGTCAGCATCCATCTAAATTATTAGCAATTCCTGAGTCATAGTCAAACATACTTTCCCACATACACTTATAATTTTTCTTCAACTACATCCTGTTTTATGACAGCAAAACAGGTTTTTGTCTAGGTGGAGCAGTAATTCTACTTATCAGTAATCATGTTAATATTTTCCCACTTTAGTTGCTAAGACAACTCTGCTTCTGACAAAGACCTCAACTGGTTAAATAGTACAAATTCTGCTTGGAGGTATGGTAAAAATACACATTGCTGTTGCCTGCATATCTTCTTCATCCTCTTTAGCACTACTTGAGGTAACACTAAAAACAACTGCAGAGCAAACCAATTTGCACAGTCTTGTTATGTGGTGACCTTAATCTCAGCAGATTAGGTTCACACAAATCTCAACTACAGAGACTTTCCACTACCTTAAATCTTTCTCAGCTAGTTACTGAAAATAACAAACAGTCCAGACATTTCCTCCCACAGCAGCACACAGCTTGAGATTATCCTTACTAGTTTGTCTGATAAAAGTATAAAACTTCATATACTGCCTATCTCGCTTAGTAACTACTGCCCTATTTATTTCTCTTGGTCATTTAAGCAAAAGAGGATTCCATCCCAAATTATCGGGGTCAGAACTGTCTCTGACAACAAAACAGACATACTTTGCTCAGAACTCTGTAATTTGGACTGAAATTACTTCTATAACAGCACCACCCCATGCCTGCTTTCTCAGTCTTTTGCAGTTTACATAGCCCTTTACAAGGCTGACTCTATTCCATATATGTGTGTATGGCCAAATCGCCCACAGTTTATCCTTCTTGATCATGTCTAAGATATAGCCTTTCACCCTTCCACTTCAAAAGAATTATTAATTCAGCAGGGAAACAGAATTCTTGCCTGTTTAAAGTCTACCATTCCTATATCATGGAAGAGTTCAACCTGCTTCTTAGAAATTATTTTCCCCACAGTTAAGTATATTAAAATAAGTTAGATTTATACCGATCTAAGTGGCTAATGTTTTATTACTAGAACAGGGATAAATAATTAATTAGATCATCTTGTTTGTTTTTCCCAAAGACTCATAAGCATCTCACTTTTCCCTTTTATTAGATGACTGGCTTATTCTTCTGCAGACTTGCACTTACCCATTTCTGCTTGTCTGCTGTTTTATCTTGCCATTGCCTTTTATGTAGTTCCAAATCAGGTCATGCGATCCATCCCGCTTACCTCATCTACCAGGGATTTGGGTTTTATGCCTGAGAAATTGACTCTGTCTACATCTGAACCTACTTACCAAACAAAACATAAATCCCTTTCATGGAGAATCTTCTTGGCACAAGTTACTTCAGAGAGAAGCGTTTCAGAACTGCAGGCCTTACTATGTAAAGAACCTTATATAGTGTCACACAGCGGAATCCTCCTCCTAATGAATATTCCTTCTGTTATGTTAAAGAGAAAACATTTTTATACTCTCAGACGTTTAGAAAGGCTGTAATTATTACCGGAGAACTAAACTTCTGATGTAATAAAACCAACTGCTTGTGCTTTTTATGCAGTAAAAATAGGCTTATTCAAAGCAAAACTTTCCAAAAAGCTTGTCAATTGTATTTTTTTTTGTTATAGCAAGTATAACAAATATTAGATGAAATTAGTGACCATCCAACAAGATCAACAGTGGCTGCTGAATCCTTTTTCAAAATATGCTTGCAGCTACTTGAACATACATTTATTTCTTTATCAAATAGCACACAGTGGATATTAATTGCAGATCTAAGACAGAATTTGTAACTGCTGCTATACAAAAGGTAATACAAGCCTTCCTACCATCTATGAAGCTGAGATTACATTGGATGCAAAACTTCCATCCATGCTGTAATTCCCAGAGCAGCAACCCTTATAATGATGTTCAAAGATGTTGTGAGAGCCCTTGAAGCATGATTTGATAATTCCCTCTCTTTTTACCATCATGTTGCCATAGTGTTTATGACATTTTTCTATTTGGCAGAGTTTGATTGCGAAGGGTATTTTCTCTAGTCTGGCAGTTGGTACAGAAGGTTAAGGCTGTGAGATGTCATTCATGTGACACAGGTATGATTTCCTCAGCCCTCATTTGTCTACTGTGTGACCCTGAGCAAGTCACTTAACCAGACATTTTTCCCAGGTCGATCCTGAAAACAGATTGTGGGTCCAATGGGCTTACCTGGTTAACAAATGGATATTATTATTATTAGATCTTAAGAAGTCTTTACCCATCTATATTCTGTATTGACCAGGTCCATCAGAGAATACTATGCACCCTTTAGGATGCACCTGTCTAGACATAGCAGGGGGCAGAAGAGACTACACATATGCCTAATAAAAAAGATCATGGTCCTAAAACACCTGAGCTATCAGGAGGAGCTGGAGAACCTGTCACTGTGTTTAGTGGCCTGTAGACTCCTTAGGGACAATCTGTGCCTTGCTTTTGGGCCATTAGGGATCTGGCAGTCCAAGACCTCTTATACTTCTTCAAACCAAACAGTCCAGTGAACAGTAGGACCAGAGATCTGAACCTACTTCAGCAAATAACTAACTCATAGTAGAGAGACATATTTACCATGCAATGACTACACATTTTCTTAAAATTCCACTGCAGATCAAATAATGTTTCACACTATTTTCCTTTAAAAAGACGTTAGATAATCAGATGGGCATTCACAACTTCACTTCTGGCAGGAGTGGCCTACTGCTCCTTGAAAAAGGAGGTAATGTCTAAGGCTGGGTAATGGCAAACTCTAAATGGTCACATGGCCCAGGTACCATGCATTTTCTATGATTCCATGATTCAAATACAGAACCATAGCTATATGATCGGCTCTACTCTCTTTCCGACTTGTCTTGCATACCTTATAGGCCTAGCATTATTTTATTTAGTTAGTTTTGTGATACTACAGGAATCAGATTGTTTTCAGTGTTTTTTTATTGAATTTGGACTTTATTTTTCAAACAAAGTTTGTTATTTTCAGAAATGTGATTTTTAGAACGCTTGCTCCTGCCTCATAAGATTTGTCTTTGGAGCAATAGTATTGCTGCAGATCTCTAGTTAGTCCTTTATTTTTGAGACTTTTTTTATAGTAGAACATCTGTTCATTGGTCCTTCCCAATAACAATTACTGGCGCACTAATCTGTCTACCTCTTCCTGAGCCCCCCCACTAACAAAAAAAGATAATTGAGTTAGTGGTGCACCCTGTTTAATTGATGGACTGTCTTTTAGATCACATTTCAAGACAGCACATCTGTGTGGCCATACGGGCATCCAGCCAATATAATTAATGCTTTTAACCTAATTTCCCATCCATATTAATTCCTGAAGCAATATTGTTGAATTCAAACATCTGCTCATATGGGGAATATACTAACACAATTATTCTGCTAATTTCAGAACTGCAGTTGATGTAATTTGCATGTTCCAGATCTACAAAGCAAAATATTTAGAAATATAAATGGAAAAATGGCTTTTCCTGACGAGCTATTTAAATTTCAAAACAGTCCTGTTTAGAGGAAAGGTAATAGTAAAAAAAAAAAAAAAAGTGTATATGGCCCTTGGCCCAGACATCCAGCTAATTGGAATATATGTTCAGATGTCACTGGAATAAATGCAGATATGAAATGGAGATGCTCATGGGGATAGCCTTCATTTGTTGAAAGCAGAGGTTTTGCTCCAAGCTATAGATAAAGACTGACCTTTGAGGCTTGCATTTGCTGCCGACTAAGATAGTTTTTTTTTTAAATGCTGCTAAACCAACGCATTATACCTGGTCTGGGGTAAATTATTTGCAGCTTCTGTTGGTAGAGATAACAGCAAGGTAATCTATGAAGCCTGACTGTGAAGGCCGCATGCCACCATTAAGTACAAAGACTGTCTTTTATTACACAAACATTTATTACTTTGCTATCTCCTTATTAGTTCCTGTCTGAAACTGTTCTTCTCTTATGCAGGCCAAGTTTGAACTGATCACATCAGAGGCATCATATATCCGAAGTCTCTCCATAGCAGTTGAACACTTCATGAATTCAAAAGAACTAAATGATTGTCTTGGCACTCAAGAAAAACAGTGGCTGTTCTCCAAACTCCCAGATGTGAAGGATGTCAGTGAAAGGTAAAGCTACAGACACAATGTCTCATAAAAGCCATTAGTTATGTCACAGCTAAACAGTAGAATCTACTAGTAATACAGACCAAATTCGTTAAAGTCAGCGATCAGAGAGCAGCTAGTTTTAACACGCTATGACTGTAACTGAAGAAAGGATGAGAGCTATAGAGTTGGTATGATGTCCATGTAACATTCTTGGGGGTATCCAGGACTGTTGTAAGGCTATGAATTTGGTAATAATACTTAGTAATCAGATAGCACATATACTAATATAATTATGTCTTACATAGTATGTGAACAGTTTGAAAATACATGAGAATTTAAATAATTTACCAAGATAAATATGATCAAGGGCTCAGCAGGTAACACAAACAATTTTGATGCCAGATTAAAAGGCTCCAGATTTTATCCCTGTACTAGGTACACAAGGAATGAAACCATACACTCGGACCTAATTCTAGTAAGGACACTACACTGCTCCATTGTGGTGGTCAAGGGCGTAGTACA
Organism: Protopterus annectens; assembly: GCF_019279795.1. Taxonomy (NCBI): domain Eukaryota; kingdom Metazoa; phylum Chordata; order Ceratodontiformes; family Protopteridae; genus Protopterus; species Protopterus annectens. The sequence continues at coordinate 1,811,071,659 of NC_056728.1, read as the reverse complement.
GACATAGTGTCTGTTAATGAAATTTTAAGCAGATAGTCAATCAGAAAAGTCTGTGGTAGGTAGATAATTCGGTGTTTATTGAAGTGGTTGTTAACAACCCTTTGGCAATCACTGAGTAAAAATGTGAATGCGCGTGTGTGTGTGTGTGTGTGTGTGTGTGTGTGTGTGTGTGTGTGTGTGTGTGTGTTTGATATAATGAGAAAAGTTCTTTCCACACTTATTAAATAGACAAACTAAGAAGATGCAGAAGTCTTCTGACAGATGCTATACACTATGTTATGTGTATTTTCTCCATGTTTGTCAGTGATGACGTCTTTCTGCTAGGTAGCCATGAAGTTAATTTGGTCCCTTTTCCTCAGTACTGACCACACAATGCACTTTTCTATGAGTGTAGGTCATACCCACCCCCACTGCCCTGAGATTCTAGCTTCATCTCCCCAAACTGTAGCTGCCTGTTGTAAGGAACAACCACCTGCTACTCCACCAGCACTGTGATGGGGATATTTGTATCTTTGTACTCCTGATCTCTAATTTGCTGAATGCCCAAGAATACATGGCCTGCAGTACTAGCCTACGAAGCAACTGCACATACATCTGATTTTAAGAACAGAACATATACTGCTTGGCAGGCACATATGCATCATGCCATGCTGTCTAGCAGAGAAACTCATTATGATGTCCATCCTGCCCTGTGTGTTATTCAATACAACAGGCCACACAGCTTCCCTCCCCAAACACAGTTGAGCCAACATCAGCTTTTTACACCACCCTTCCCTGTCACCCAAATCTATACCCAATCATGGGTTGTCAGAGTCACATTCCGGGCTAATCTCTGTAAACCACAGAGCTGCTTTCCCTACACCATCTCTTTTATTGGACTTTTATTGGAGTGTATGAATGATGTCCTCCTAATCCTACTGATAGCTGCTATATTAATGTGTAACAACCTAACAGCAGCACTGTTGTTTAGACAGGAGATATACAGTAGCCAAAGGAATTAGGTAGTATAATTTTCTCATGCATAATGGTGGTTTCAGAGTAAAAGGACACCCATTGTCATTGTTGCTGTAGCAGTTATATTATATAGCTAGAATATAATTGCTTACACTATTGTGCTCTATGATGAGCTGCTGTGGTGCAGCAGTTAGCACTGTCGCCTCACAGCATGTCTTCCCCGCGGTCGAGGGACATTTAAAGAAATGCAGGTAGGTGAGTGTGTGAATGGGTGTGCCTTCTTTGAAGGTTGGGCATCGGGCTGGCAACTCGGCACCGTAAAAATCCACTGCCAATCATTAGCAGACTGGCAACCCCTAACCAGGAAAAGCCAAAAGACATTACTTTTTATTGTTCTCTATAATACATTATGCTGGCACTTGCTGCCTTTGCTGCCTTAGCAGATAATGGGTCAGCGTCCCATACATTTGATAGCTTTGAAGCTTCTGTTTGCTTTATACTGCTAGTGAGCTGCCCTTATACATCAGCACAACAGTTACCAGTAGGCCCAAGATCAACCAGCCCTCGTATTTCTCCCCATGAAGTGGTTATAATTTCTCCCTAACAATATCTACCGAATCATATGATCATAGGAGGTTACTAGGCTAATGGCCTGAGAGCCCTTAGAAGCCTAGCCAAATTTATTCTTGTTACCACGATCAGCACCTATTGCCCCTATCCAACAGGGACACAGGTGGAATCCCTAGGATGAATTTACAGTTACCCATCAATTCGTCCAGATTGCATTTGAAGAGGGCCAATGAGATGCTCTGTTTGACGTAAAGTGGGAGTCTATTGCAAAGGCATGGTAACATCTGAGAGGCAAATCTGTCCCTCCATCAGGTTCTATTGATGTCACATACCAGATTTAGGTCTTTAGAGCGAGTAACCCATGTGCCATTTGACTTTTGGATGTGCAGCATTTCCTATAAAGCAGGGTCAGAGATTGCCTATATGCAAGACAGAGATTAACTATGAGTAATCTGTATGAAACAGAATAAAGTGACAGTGACGTCAGCCGATACACATAGAATAGCTGCTAAAGACCTTGAAAGCAGGTGCTTTGAAAGGTACATACCAAAAGGGAGATTGTACTCAAGTATTGACCTAATGAGTGAAGAATACAGGGATGTGATGACCTCTCCTTTTCTCGAGGCAATGCCCTTACTTATGAGATGGGCCATACAGAATGCGCTTCTTACCACTGTGGAAGCACGGTGATCAAAAGCAAGGCTCCTGTCAACCTGAGTGCCCCGATCTCTCACCACTGAGTGCGTACTTAGGGGATTGCCATTGATATGGTCATTTGCAGGAACATTGCTCATACTGAAAGGGATGATAATATATATTTTTGCATTGAGATTGAAGCCATGACTTTGCACCAATTATTTGTTTGTGTAAGACCTTCTTGAAGCATGTTGACATCATTTGGATATGCTGTGGCCACACCCAGTTTGCAGTCATCAGCAAACTTTGTCAGCCACAGTCCCTTGGTTTTAGCTTGTACATCAGAGAAATAGATTCTAAACAGTAGAGGTCCCAGGACCAATCCCTGTGGAACACCACTGGTTATGGGTCTGCTGTTGGAGGTGGCTTCCCCTATTTTGACTGTATGAGTTCTATCAGTGAGTTAGTTCGCAACCCATCTTATGATATAAGGGTTGATATCTAGCTGGGAGAGTTTGTCAATGATGCCTGAGTGAGGGATAGTGCTAAATGCCTTGGCTAGGTCTAGGTAGGCTGTATGCCCAGATTTCCTTTGTCTAGGGCCCTGGTGGCTGTCTCGAAGAAGTCCACAAGGTTTAACAGGCATGATCTACCCTTGACAAATCCAAACTGGGTAGGATCTAGTGTTTAGAGATAAACTATATCTTTGTTGATAAGGTCCATGATGATTCTTTCCATGGCTTTGCAGATAAAGCTAGTTAGGCTAATAGGTCTGTAGTTCCCAGGGTCAGTAGAAACACCACCTTTGTGCAAGGAGATAACAGTGGCTTTTTCCATTCAGCTGGGACAAAGCCAGTGCTTAGACTGTGATTGAAAAGAGTACCCAAAGGCGATGTTAATTCTTGTTTGAGCCTATGTAGGATGCAGTCTGAGATGTTATTAGGTCCCATTGATGCTGTGTTTTTGGCCTTAGGGAGGGTACTTATGACCTGCTTTTTAGAGATCCAAGTTAGAGGACAGGTGGTAGGGGTGTCATGAGGTACGTTTGGTGGGGACAGGGGAGTGAAGTTTTCACCAAATCTGTCAACTAACAAGTTAGCTATATCCACTGGTTTAGTACATGTGTTACCACATTAACTACCAGTTTGGTGTAAATCTGGGCCTTACCTTTTAGGTTATGGATGTAACTAAAGAATGCCTTATGATTGTTCTTTATTGAGGAAGCTAACTTGGATTTGAAATTTGCCTTGAAGGATTGCACAAGAAGTCTTATTTGCTTATTTAAGCTGAGGAGGGAGTGTCTCTAGTTTAGACCCTGCTCTTTCTTACTCTTAAACAGCAGCTTCTTCCTTTTATTGTAAAGCCTGTTAATGGTGATTGTCCACCACACAGGTTTGCTCTTCCTTGAAGAGTTTCTTTTGGACCTAACAGGTACTGCTGAGTCAATGCAGTTATAAAGGTGCTTGTATAGGGTATTGGTGTAGAGCTTGGCATAGTTAGCAGTTCCATCTGAGGGGTAGGTGCAGTGAAGCTATTTATACCATCCTATAAGAGGTTATAATCTGCTTTGGAGAAGTTTCTTAGTATAGTTGCCGCTGGAGGGTCAGGTGTGATATATAATTCAAATGAGACACCAGGGATGAACTTACAGTGGAGGGTGCTACAGTGATCTGCCATATTTGTAAGCACCAGATCCAGAATGTTGGCACCCCTAGGGGGGTGTCAACCAGCTTGTCCATGGCACTGGAGTTGACTAAGTCAAGGAACCTTTGGGCAGGTGAGTTTGAGCATGAGTAATTCATCCAGCCAATGCTAGTGTAGTTAAAGTTGCCCCAAACCATGGTGTTCAGATGTATCTTGCTAGACTCAAGTTAATCCAAATAAGCAGATTGTGTGTCCTGATTAATGGATTGGGTTCTGTAGCTGGCAATGACTTGAATAGGTGTCTTACCAAGAGTTAATTGCACCTGAAGTACCTCTAGGGCATCATACTGAGATGTATTTCTCTTTGATGAATATAGATACACCACCTCCTTTAATTTTCTTGCCTTCAGTCTGTGGTCTGAAAATGTGGAAGGAGGTGTAACCTGGTATGGATGGGGTGCTTTCCACAGCCTTGAATCAGATCTCAGTTATGTTCAGCTCAGCCAGTGCTACTGGAATAGCAAATAATACTGTCTCATTTAAAGTGTATTAATTATTCCTGATATATATATATATATATATATATATATATATATATATATATATATATATATATATTCGTATCACTTCATTGAAAGACCATTTCACTGACACTCATTTCACTGAGACCAAATCACCTAAAGTTCATTTCATCGAAAACTCATTTCACTGACAAGTAGTACTCTAAGGCAAGTCAAAGGTATATCGCCTTTTCTCCACTGTAGTGCGATCCTGGTGTTAGTATTCATAGTTAAGGGGGTGTGGGGGCACAGCCCCCCCACATTGGGGGGTGTAGGCTCCCACCTAGTTGGGTTTTGCCAAATAATGTAAAACCAACCAAGCCAGACAACAGAAAACCAAATTAAGTGGGGGGCTCTGCCCCACAACCCCCCCAAACTATATATACTAAGACCAGGATCACACTACAGTGGCAAAAATGACATATACATTTGACTTGCCTTAGAGTACTACTTGTCAGTGAAATGCGTTTTAGGTTCATAGATTAGTACTCTAAGGCAAGTCAAATGACATATACATTTGACTTGCCTTAGAGTACTACTTGTCAGTGAAATGCGTTTTAGGTTCATAGATTAGTACTAAGCTAACTGCTCTTGCGAGCCATTTTAAGCCTAGCCAATTATCCCTTGTGAGACTCAAACCTTGCACCTTGTGTTTGTAAGGCAAGCACCTTAACCATTAGGCCACCCATGAACTTTAGGTGATTTGGTCTCTGTGAAATGAGTGTCAGTGAAATGGTCTTTCAATGAAGTGATATGAATCCAGATATGGATATATATATATATATATATATATATATATATATATATATATATATATATATATATATATATCTATATATATATAAAAATTTCTGCATGTGTGTGTGGGAAAGTGGGTGGGTGTGGTGTATGTGCCAACATGATGCATGGGCCTACAGCAGTAATTGCCATAAAAAAACTTCTGTTTGGCACTAGCAGTAATTATGAGTGATTCAGACATGTAAATTAGCCAGTAATGATGTCTTCCACACTGTGGTTAAAACAGTCTCTGAATCTAAGTTCACATGAATGCTAGGGAGTCTCTATGGGTCCCTGGGACAGAGTGGATTATTTTAATACATTCTTACAGTATAGCCAGAGAAACAACTTCACTCATCTTGTAGTGATCCTGTCAAAAATACATATTGTCTAGAATGAATTAAAAGCCAGACTGTTCCTTATATATATATATATATATATATATATATATATATATATATATATATATATATATCATCATCATCATCTTCATCATCTTCTTTAAGCTGTTCCCGTTAGGGGTCGCCACAGCGGATCACCTGTTTCCATTTCTTCCTGTCCTCTGCATCTTGCTCTGTCACACCAACCACCTGCATGTCCTCTCTCACCACATCCATAAACCTTATCTTAGGCCTTCCTCTTTTCCTGTTACCTGGTAGCTTCATCCTTAGCATCTTTTTCCCAATATACTCAGCATCCCTCCTCAGCACATGTCCAAAGCAACGTAATCTTGCCTCTCTGGCTTTGTCTCCAAACCTTCCAACCTGGGCTGACCCTCTAATATACTTATTCCTAATCCTGTCCACCATCGTCACACCCAGTGCGAATCTTAACATCTTTAACTCTGCCACATCCAGCTCAAACTCCTGCCTTTTTGTCAATGCCACTGTCTCCAACCCATATAACATAGCTGGTCTCACTACCCTCTTGTAGACCTTCCCTTTCACTCTTACAGGTACTCATCTGTCACAAATCACTTGGCAAACCATCATTATGAAAAGTCCAATCAAGACAAAAAATAAGTGTAGAAGAATAAAATATTTCAATGCATTGGCTGATAATATCTAGATGGAAACAAAAAAAGAGGGCATGAAAAAAAAAAAAACTTTTTAATACATTACTGGAATGCCAGTCAAAATCAAGTATCAGAAAAACCAAGAGCACTCAACTCAAACCACTTCTCCTTGCACTGCAGTCCTAATTAATATATATTATTTTATTAAAAGTACCAAACAAAGTAACAGAAAGTGAAAGTAGAAATCTATGCCCCCACTTGTAAAAATGTTTCTTGTCAAAAAAAGACTGCCTGACAACTTGTTTCGCCAGGAAAGGGTGAAATAAAAGTAAAAAATGAAAGAAAAACAAAAAAAGAAACAAGAAAATTGCTTAAAATTTATTAGTACACAGGTTATGGACACACATGGATTGCATTCTGTTTGGATTTACACAGGTAAAGAGATGACTCTCCTGACACCCTTCTCCACCCACTCCATCCTGCCTGTACTCTCTTCTTCACCTCTCTTCCACACTCACCGTTACTCTGAACTGTTGACCCCAAGTATTTAAACTCATCCACCTTCACCACCTCTACTCCTTGCATCCTCACCATTCTTCTATCCTCCCTCTCATTCACACACATATATATTCTGTCTTAGTCCTGCTGACCTTCATTCCTCTTCTCTCAACAGCATATCTCCATCTCTCCAGGGTCTCCTCCACCTGTTCCCTACTCTCACTACAGATCACAATGTCATCTGCAAACATCATAGTCCATGGTGACTCCTGTCTGATCTCGTCTGTCAACCTGTCCATCACCATTGCAAATAAGAAAGGGCGCAGAGCTGATCCTTGATGTAACCCCAACTCCACCTTAAACGCATCCGTCACTCCCACTGCAGACCTCACCGCTGTCACACTACCCTCGTACATATCCTGTACCACTCTTACACACTTCTCTGACACTCCTGACTTCCTCATACAATACCACAACTCCTCTCTAGGCACCCTGTCATATGCTTTCTCTAAGTCTACAAAAACACAATGCAACTCCTTCTGACATTCTCTGTACTTCTCCATCAACACTCTCAGAGCAAACATTGCATCTGTAGTACTCTTTCCCGACATGAAACCATACTGCTGTTCAGTAATCATCACGTCCCTTCTTAACCTAGCTTCCACTACTCTTTCCCATAACTTCATGCTGTGACTGATCAATTTAATCCCTCTGTAGTTACTACAGCTCTGCACATCACCCTTATTCTTAAAAATCGGTACCAAAACACTTTTTCTCCATTCCTCAGGCATCCTCTCACTTTCTAAGATTTCATTAAACAGTCTGGTTAAAAACTCCACTGCCATTTCACCTAAACACCTCCATGCTTCCACAGGTATGTCATCTGGGCCAACAGCCTTTCCATTCTTCATTCTATTCATAGCTATCCTTACTTCCTCCTTGCTAATCCATTGTACTTCATGATTCACTATCCCTACATCATCCAACCTTCTCTCCCTCTCATTCTCTTCATTCATCAACCCCTCAAAGTACTCTTTCCATCTCCTCAACACACTCTCCTCGCTTGTGAGTATGTTTCCCTCATTATCCTTTATCACCTTTACCTGCTGCACATCTTTCCGAGCTTGGTCCCTCTGTCTAGCCAATCGGCACAGGTCCTTTTGTCCCTCCTTAGTGTCCAACCTTTAACACAACTCTTCATATGCCTTATCCTTAGCCTTCGCCACCTCTCTCTTTGCCATGCACCTCATCTCCTTATACTCCTGTCTACTTTCTTCATCTCTCTGACAATCCCACTTCTTCTTTGCCAACCTCTTTGCCTGTATACTCTTCTGTACTTCCTCATTCCACCACCATGTCTCCTTGTCGTCCTTCCTCTGTCCCGATGTGATACCAAGCACCTTTCTAGCCGTCTCCCTTACTAGCTCTGCTGTAGTTACCCAGTTATTTGGTAACTCTTCACTGCCACCCAGTGACTGTCTTAACTCATCCCTGAACTCCACCTCACAATTACCCTTTTTCATTTTCCACCATTTTATCCTTGGTGCTGCCCTCACACTCCTCCTCATCTTCTTGATTACCAACGTCATCTTACAAACCACCATCCTATGCCCAACCCAGCCACTGGAGATGCACAAGCCAGTGCATTTATTTGTGCCGGTCCCAAGCCCGGATAAATGGGGAGGGTTGTGTCAGGAATGGCATCCAGCGTAAACCTTTGCCAAATCATTTCATGCAGTCACCATTAAATATATATATATATATATATATATATATATATATATATATATATATATATATGGTAAATATGAAATAATGTGATATTCTATAACAAAGTAACTGAGTGCAGATTGTGCAAGTAGTGCACAACAAGTGAATTAGAACAGTTAAGCCTCATCTAATTAATTCTGAGTAGCCATTATAAAAGCATGCTGCTTAAAACATTTTGAAACTGCCTTAAATCTGAGAATAATTTATTTACAGGTTAACTGTATCAAAACTGCAGTGAATTTATTTATAGGTAACTGTATCAAAAATGTAGAGAATTTATTTCAATGTTCATAGGTTTAGAGAACAAACTCAATGCCTACTGGCAATCAATGAGCTTGATGCCCTGAATCACATGACAGAGCTTACACATCACATGTAGCCATCCAATTCCTTATTGAAGATATTGCTGGATGGTTTAACTAACAGAGGAAGTTTATTCTACAGAAGTGGAAGTCCGTGAGATATAAAGCTGCCAAGTTTCACAGTACAATTAATATTCATTTTAGTTGTGGCCATGTGTCGTCTTATGATTAGATATCAGCTCTGTCATGCTAATTTATTAGATACCATGCTTATCCAGCTAATACAAGCGTTTTCCTTTGACTTTCCCCTCTTTTGCGAGTTTTAAAACTTAATCTTACATTAAAGGACAGTTTTCAGTTGTTTTTCTAGTCATTAGGTAAACGTGCTGAGAGCAGTCATGATTATTTGGTGGCAGGAAGTAATCTGCTGCTGTTTCCAACGGGTAGACATTATTATCTGGAATTCTACATCCTTATTGGCTCTTTCACTTTTCCACTTAAGTTAACAGTGGGTGACAGTGCTCTGCACAGTGGTACACAGTGCTGTACTCAGTTGCAAGCACGTCGTTTTCACATTCTCTCTAAGGAGCCTTGGTTAACTCCACCACCCAATTATAGTTGTATATACCCCAGAGTAAAAATCAGTTGTTGCACATCTAAAACCAATATCAGAGACAGTATAGACTAATTATTTACTGCCTGCCTGGTGCTGGTGTTCAAACCAAATTTTTTTCTGTCCATATTTATTAGTATACTCCCTATCAATACTTTAACAATGAGCCAAAAGCATATTATCTTCCCCTATTCACCCACCAAATATACCTTATAACTAGGGTAACTGAGAAACTTCCATGGTGGTGCAGCGGTAGTATTGTTGCCTCACAGCAAGAGGTTCTCCCGTTCGATTCTCGGCTTGGGTTGGGAGTGCCTTCTGTGTGGAGTCTGCATGTACCCCCCGCGGTTGAGTGGGCGTTCAAAAGACATGCGTTGAATGGGCATGCCTTTATTGAAGGTTGGGCATCGGGCTGGCAACTTGACACCATAAAAAACAACTGCCAATCATTAGCGGACCGGAGTTCTGCTGTGGCAACCCCTAACCGGGAAAAGCTGAAAGACAAACAACAACAACAACAACTAGGGTAACTGAAATATTGACTACATAAGCGTAAGCCAACACTCAAAGCATAAAATGAATTTGCCTTTACTATTTTTCTTGACCAAACAGTTGAACACAAAAACTGTTTTGTTTCCCGACACACTTTGCACCCTTGGTCAAAATGGAATGTCAGCGAACTATTCTGCCCTCTGTTGCCAGCCTTGTAGAACTTAGTATGCTCAGGCAATGTAAGAACTGCCTGAGTTTCACAGACATTGATCTTTTACAGAATTCTGCATTGTCTGCTTGTGAGAGATGCAAGTGTTTAGTCAAATTCGAAGCTGCATTCCAACAATCAAGTCCATCATCTGAGCATCACCCACTTACACAACATTCTGTACACACAAAGAAACACATCAAATTATCATACAGAGACACTAAAAAACTCCTTACCCAAGCCACAGCTGTGCAGTAGGTGCAAAACCCAAAGTAACACAAATTAGTGACAACACAGCTGAGAGTCACCAGAAATCAGAACGTCTCAAACCAAGTACACCTAAGCAATTTTCTAACACAAATAGAAAGTGATTGGTGACTCTATACACAGACGCATAGATTCTACACTCACAAGGCTGGACAAAAACAGGGTGACAGAGACTTGTCTCTCAGTGGCCAAGATTACTAATGCTACAAAGGCCCTTAGGACTCTTACAGACAAATATGAGTATGGCATGGTGATAGCCCGTGGTGGGGTAAATGACTTTGTGGGCAAAACCCTGAAGGATATGAAGAGAGATATGACAGATGGAAACTGTAGTGGTGTATCTATATTTTTAGAGACCACATTACCTCAAGACAAATACCTAGAGACCCATTAGCAGAGCTTTTTGAGATTCAAATTATGCTAATTAAGATTAAGACTGGTTACTGGTTTATAGTGTGCTACAGATACCCCTCCATTTTTCCCCCAAATCACACAACATTCATAACAAATGTCACAAATGCAGGTAAGAACCTAGCATTGAGGAGAATCCTTTTATCACCAAAATGACTGACTTAAACAATTAATTAAACACTTGGTGTCATCTTTGGAGGATCCAGTAAGCATCAGCATGGGATGAGATGTTTGATAGCCATTCTTGTTTTACCAAAGTTGGCTTGCATCTCTTATTCCAAGGCTTTATCATATTGGTGAAAGCTTTTCCTGCCTCCTTGTTGCCATGTTAGGCAAGGTCCAGATGATAAACCTCCCAACCTAACTTTCAAAATAAGTCAACCATTGTATCATATCAGAAGGGCTATACTTATTACTGGAAGTCTAAACTACAAACTGCCAGACCATGAGGCCCTCCTGCCTTTGAAGCACATCTATTTTATGTGTTGTTACTGAAAATGAGTTTAAATGCCCCAAAAGCACTCCCTCAATACCTGGTTGTTGTGTATACCACTCTTTCAGACCAGATGGCAACTGTAGTGGTGTATCTACATTTTTAGAGACCACATTACCTCAAGACAGATACCTAAAGACCCATTAGCAGAGCTTATTCAGATCCAAATTATGCTAATTAAGATTAAAACTGGTTAATGGTTTATCATGTGCTACAGAACCCCCTCCATTTTTCCAGACAAATTCACAACATTCAAAAATATTCTCAATGAATTCCCCTTAAGTAATGCTTTTATCTTAGGTAATTTTAACTACAAAATGATTAACTGTAGGACTTATATTACTAATGTAGGATATCCTCAAAAATTCTTGAAGAGATTTTGGAAGATGGCAGCACACTGATTAATAGGTTGATTTGAGCTGTCCCATTGTGAAAACAGAAACTGTTAAAAAGGGCCAGTGCAACTTTCTGTCTGGATAAAATTCAAACACTGGCTATTAATTACACCAGAAGGATTTCAGAACAGAAGAAACTCTGGAGAACCTGAGATGAAATCAACCAGTAAAGGAAAAGATAAAACTCTGACTAAGGAGATAACTGCGGCTGTTCAACAAAAAGTAGTTCAAGTTTCAGCTTAGGTACATGCAATGGCTTCCAATAAATTAGAGGGAAAAATACATCAAATCCACACAGAGGTGCTTAAAATAAATGAAACACTGAAGGAATATATCAACTCAAATATCAAAAATATGGAAAATATAAGCTTTAGCTAGCTATTCACACGAGCTGATAAAACTTGAAAATCAGTAGTTGAAATGAAGAAAGGCCTGGCTGAACATAAGACTTCTCAAGAAAAACAGTTTCAAAAAATAGTGGTGCTAGAAGACAGAACAAATATAGAAAACCTGACACTTTCTGTTGCACTAGAGAAACTGGAAGGAACAGACTGTGTTACTTTTATGACAGAACAAATAAGCAACTGGGCTGGTGTTCCACAACAAGATTTGTTAATGGAGAGGTTATCTCATGGATATGCTCCAAATCTGTCCATTGAAAAGCATCCAAGACCTATATTAGTAAAGATGCAATCATACCAGCACAAATATTTGATCCTGAAAAATTGTGGAAGAAGGGAAAAGTATTAAACATTGCAGACAACAAAGAGTTTATTGAAAATGATTATTCACTGTACACCAGGCAGAGGAGAAACAAATTTATCCCAGCAATCAAGGAATGTTGAGAGGCAGGTGTGACATTCAAGCTGCAGTATCCAGCTATATTTTTTGATGTAGAACAGGCTAAAGAAGAAAAAAGGTTTATCCTACAAAGAGTGAGCCAGCAAGCATATGAATAGTTCTTACTCATGGCCAAATCTTCATGTAAATGATAAAAGCAATGTGCATTAATACTTTTACCCAGAAGTTAGGTACTGCATCTGGGCCTGGGGTTTTCAAATTAGAAGCTTTTCTTAACTTTGTTTCAATCTCTTTGGCTGTTACTTCATCCCATTTCATATCTTGTACATTTAAACTTATTTTTTTTACTTTTTCTATCCATTTAGCATCTTTGTTATGTTCCACAGGATCTTCAGAGATATTTCTCCAAAATGTATGTATTTCTTCCTTTTGGTGGTGTTTCAATTCATTTTGCCTTGTTTTCCAATTCTCTACAAAACTTGATGTTAAGTTGTCTATCTCGCCTTCATTCTTGCTGGATGGGTTCTCTAAAAGCTCGAGAGTTGGTTCCACCGAGGCTCCCCTTATATCCCACAATGCTGAGTTACCTCAGATCTCGGTTGGTTGCTTCTACCGGTTCCTGGTGAGTGTTAGCTTTTTCTAAAAGTTACTCGTTAAATTCTCCTTAGATTAGTGTAGATCATAGAACTTTATCCCCGACCCTAATTTTTTCCCGTTTCTTGTCTAAAAGAACCTTTGGTTCTTCCCTTGGGCCTTAGGCCTTCTCTTCCCTAAGGGAGTGTTTGTGTAGTTTACTATAATTTACTACATTTTATTGTACTTTATTTCTAGTATCATTACTAAAATTGTTATATTTTCTGACAGGGTATAACTGGTGTGTTTGAATGTGTGTTTGTGTACTCCTGTCAGTTAGGCAATGTCTAAAGAAGCAAAGGTCTCTTCAAGAAGTGTGATGCGTGCTGTCAGAAAATGTCTCTGACAGACGCTCACACTTCTTGTGTCTATTGTCTGGGGCCTTTGCACCTGCAGGACTCCTGTGCTGTTTGCCATGGCTTCAGCCCCAGGGTCCTGCAGGAAAGAAAAACAAGCTAATTCTGAGAGGCTTGTTGAAGCCTGAGGATTCCCTGTCTGTCTCAACAGGGAAGCCCTCTAAGGCATCGAGGTCTTGCCGAGACCTCAGGTTGTTCAACCTCAGTCCACAGTTTCTGAAAGAGATCAAGGTCACCATCTATTGGCCAGGTTCTCCCCTGCTGTCTGAGCAGGCTGTCCGATCATGACCTTCAGAGGGTAAGCCCGACTCATCAGTCGGGTGCCCCGTCCATCAACTCTTTCCTCCTTTGAGTTCTTTCTTCTGTGGAGGAAGACCCTTGTCCGGGACCTCTGGCTCTGCCTGACAGTGTGTTAGAGCCTGGCTCTTGCCTCAGGGTAAGTCGCACTCTCTCATCCCGGACCCTGTGGGATTTCATCCTCTTCCGAGGCCTCTCCTGATTTGGCAGAAGAGCCCCTCGGAAGAGGAAGTCATTGACTCACCTGAGTCTATCACAGATCTGGATGATTCTGAGGGTTCCCCTCTGAAGATGTCTCATTTGCAGACATTCTTGTATCTTGAGGCATTTGGCTCTCGTCCTTCCACCTCCTGGGTGTCCCCTCATGCAGGTGGTTGCTAAGAAGGCATGGACGGCTCCTGATTCAGTGGACCCCACTCCCAGGAGACCCTCCAAATTCATCACAGCTCCATCAGACAAGCAATTTTTATCAAAAGGAGTTTCTGTGGATGCTATGGTGGTAGCTGCCGCCACAAAGAAGGAACTGGCTGATCCTTCAGTGCCTGTCCATCCACCTAACAAGGAATCTAGGTCCATGGATAGATGTTCTCCTCAGCGACATTTACCATCTGAATTACCTGTGCCATTTCACGGACTTGATCAATTTCTCTCTTATCAGGAACAGGGGTAGCCTGATGCGGCTATGCAACTTGATGGATCATCTCTTTTGGTCCTCAAGTGAAAGAAACACTGACTAGGGACTGATGGCAAGACCCTTTCTGCCCCAAAGGCCAGAAGGGTGGAAAGATGTGGTTCCGTAAACAATCTCAAGGGACTCCAGAGGCAGAGGTGGGAATAACAATGGTAGAAGCATCCCTGAGGTGTTGCCCGACTGCCCATCTTCGGAGGCAGTCAGGGAAGATTGTCACTGTACCCAGAAGCCTGGCTATCCCTGACTCAAGACAAATGGGTACAGTCCATCATTGGCTATTCTATCCCCTTTCTTTCCAAATCAGTCAAAAATCCCTTCCAGATGTTCCACGATATAGCAGCTTTGGAAATTTCAATACTGCTTGCAAAAGAGCAATTCAGTCAGTGCCAGCAGACCAACAAGGATCGGAATCTACTCAAGGTTCTTTTTAGTTCCAAAGAAAACAGGGGACTGGAGATTTGGATCTCAGTGTCTTGAACAAATCAGTCAAGAAAACAAGATTTCGGATGGTCACGCTGCAATCCATTCTTCCCTTTGGGCAAAGAAAACTGGATGTGCTCTATAGACCTTATCACATAAAATGAACAGCAGAAGATTCCTCCGCTTCAGGCTGGGAACCAGTCATTTTCAGTTCAGGGCCCTGCCCTTTGGTCTCACCACTGCCCCGGTGTTTACCAAATGCATGGCAGTGGTAGCTTCTCACCTGAGACGACAAGGATTCCAGGTGTTTCCATATTTGGACGACTGGCTTCTCACAGCTCCCACCAAGCATCTCCTTCTGATGGCCAGAGATTATACTTTTCGTTGTCAAAACTGGGTATTTCAATAAAAAGTCTGTTTTGTCGCACTATTACCTACATAGGCAAATTTAGATACTATAAACATGTCTAAGGATATCAGACATTCACAAATTGGTGTCACTTCTTCTCAACAACAACAGAGCCAAAGCCAGGTTAGTTCTAAAGGTGTTGGGAATCATGGCAGCGCCATACCTCTCCTCCATTGGCCAGATACCACATGCGGATCCTTCAGTGGATGCTTTTTCTCAATGGTCGTACCAGGAACTTCCAATGTCTCACACCATTATGATCAAAAGCATCTCATTTGGTGGATGTCTTCCCCAGCTCCTGTCGGGAAGACCATTTGTTCCACCTCCTCCGGTTGCTACTCTGACAACGGATGCCTCCCTGATCGGGTGGGGGACATTATCAGGGCAGGACAGTCCAGGGCACATGGCATGCCACTTGCACATAAATGTTCTGGAGATGAGAGCAGTGCTTTTAGCGTTGCAAGCCCTTCAAGACTCTCTTCCCCAGACAGACAATATGTCTGTAGTGTGGTACATCAACAAACAAGGCGGAACCAGATCATAGAAGCACTCAGACTGTGGCAATGGGCGATTTCTTCTCAGCGTTTTCTGAGAAGTCCAATCACATTGCGGACAAGTTGAGCAGAGCTATACTCATGCCTCACGAGTGGTCTCTGAAAGACTCTGTAGTGAGAGAGATATTTCTCAAATCTTTTGCTACTCCCCAAAACAGCAAGTGCAGAGAATATTTCACTCTATTCCCTTTACCAGGCCAACCCAGCAGGGACTTCTGTATGCTTTTCCTCCTTTCCCTCTGAAGGCCTCATTGATCCTCATTGCCCTTACTGGCCTCGACAAGTGTGGTTCCCCTTTCTACATCGGAGTCTGGACCTAGTTCCAGATCTTTTGATCCACCAGTCGGGTCAGTTTCCTCTCTGAACCTCACTGCTTGGTTCCTCCAGTTCCAAGCTTCCTCAATTATCTCACGTTAGAGATATATTGATAGCTTCCCATAAATCTTCCACTCAAAGATTTATTTGAGTAAGTCTTCTCATATTGGGCACAAGGAAAGGACATAGATCCTTTCACGCTTCCATCCAACTAGTCCTTGATTTTCTAGCTGAACTCTTCCATGCAGGTTCATCTCCATCTACTCTTAAGGTTCAATTGGCAGCTATTTCTAATTTTCATGTGGGCATTTCTGAATCTGCCCTTATGTCCCACAAACTTTGCAAAGTTTTGAAAGGAGTTTTTCTTCTCAGACCTCCTATAAGAAATCCTCCTTCTCCTTGGGACCTAAATTTAGTTCTTGCTTCTTTGATTCTTTCCCCTTTCGAACCTGCAGCTTCATGTTCCTTAAAATTATTATCATGGAAAACTCTCTTTCTGGTGGCTATCACATCAGCTAGAAGAGTTTCAGAACTTCAAGCACTCAGTTGTCGTTCTCCTTATCTCTTATTCCATAAGGACAGAGTTTCAACTAACCCATCCTTTTTGCCTAAAGTGGTTTCAACATCAAATCTAAACCAATGCATTGACCTCCTGTCTATTCAAATAGGTCTGAACAAAATTACACTGCCTGGATGTTCATCGTCAATTAAGGTATTACTTGGACACAATTCAGAAAATCTGATCAGCTGTTTGTCTAAGGTATCATTATCCAGATGGCTAACATCTCTGATTACCCTTGTTTATGAGATTAGACACCAAAACTGCCTAATAAACCTAAAGCCCATTCCACCAGAGCTTTGGCTACTTCTAGCCTTCCAAGACAGACTGCCTATTGACACCACTACTCCTCACACTTTTATTTCCCATTATAAGTTGGATTTAGCTTCTAGGCATAGAGCTAATTTTGGTTCCACTGTTCTCAGGAGTCTGTTCCGTTAGGCCACCATCCAGCAAGAATGGTTATGTTCTTACCATAACGTTCCATGTTAGTTGTCTTCTTCTTATTTCAGGATGTAGGTCACCCTTTTCTTCCTGCTGTTAGAGGTGGATTCTGTTTTACAGTTATACTGTTATTTATATAAGCTGGGTTAGCTTACAAACGAGATCTGGCATTGTGGGATATAACCCATCCAGCAAGAAGAAAGAACATAACTTCTATTTTTGGTTCATCAATAAATTGCTTATTTTGTGCTTTCCCTTATATTTAGCTGCATATCTTTTAAGTTTTTCTGCCTGTGCTGATATTTTTAGTTTATTGTTTGGTATTGTGCACGAAAGATCCTGATCTGATACTGCACATTGCTTTTATCATGTTTATCTTTCTCAGTATTTTTGCTGATCTGTTCCCTCTTCTATACTTTTCTAACAGTGACACCTCTTGTCTTAATTGCTTTATAGTTTTCTCTATTCAATACTTCCATGATGGCATTTGATTTCTCTCCTTCCTTTCCCTTACTGCCCTGTGTTTTTGTGGTAAGACTTTATCTGTTATTAATTTAGCTGCACAGTAATATATCCTATAATATATCCTATTTATTTATGTTTTATTACATGAATCTGTATGAACAGTTCTAATTGCTTTGTTCTTTTGTTTTATCAAACTTCTAACTTTTGGGGTTTTATTGAATTTCTGCAGTCAGTTTCTTTCATCGATGTTAATATGTCTGTCTATCTCTATTAAATCAAGCAACTCTTCTCTTAGATCATTTTCTACTAAACTGAGGGACATTCTTTGTTCTCCACTTCCTGCAGAGATTCTATAGGAAGTTCCACAGCATCTTCCTGTGCCATATTCCCTTCAGTTTCATCCTGTGTCATCCTTTGCTCTTTCATATGGGAACTCACTGGCCTATCAGTCCACAACATTGACTGTGGCAAAGTTGCCACAGTTTCCTGTTCCTGCCCAACCCCAACTGAACGTTTGTACTGGTTTCCAATGGAAGTCTCAAAAGTATCTTCAGACGGCAACTGATCAGATGTTTCCCACTCCACTTGCTTCTCCTTAATTTGAGGATCCATTGCTTTATCCTGATGTGATGTTATCAAAGTAAAATGTTCTACACTAAGTCCTTCACTTTGCAGGTAATCCATAACTCACTTTATATTTGTTTGTTTAGCCAATAGCTATCAGTGTTTGTGCTATAAAATTTGAAATAAAAGTTTTAAATTGAATCCAAATGTCTGTAATCATTGTAGAAGTAAAGAAGGAAATAGGAAGCACACTGACCAGTTTAGAGTGTTTATGGTAACTGGGAAAAATAGCTAAGTAATGGGACACTGGACTGGCTGCAGGGGGTGGGCTGGCAGCTGGGGTGTTGTGGGTGGCCCAATATATATGAAGAGCAAAAGTGCTCAGTGATTAAAGGTGATTAAATATTGCCACTTAGCCATTCTATTTGCACTTTTGGATTTTTTTCTTATTCTACTATTGTGTTGCGTATGCTGTCATGGGAGCCCAGTCCATTACCCTGTCTAGGACCCCATTTTACCATGATCCAACTCTGAATATAGTTTGTGCTGTAGCAGAAGTAACCTTAATATTAGATTAGGTAATGCCTGTAATTGTAGCCATTGATTTGGAGTAATTGCCCCTATCTGGAGGGTTAGCCTTCATTTGTTGGAAATGTACATCATTTTGTGTAATTGTTCTACGTTACTAGGGGACGGGGGTTCTGAAAATGTATTTATTTATTTATTTTTTATTTGAGGGTTTTCATTAAAGAAAAAAAAGTCTTGAAAAATGTGACATATGTTCAAGTAGAGATGAGAAGAAACTGTATTAAAGATCAGTGTGCCAAACAGTGTGTGTGCATGTAAGACAAATGTTGAAAATACACATATAAAAGAATTTTCATATACAATAGATGGGGGGCAATAGCTTTCTATCATAATGGCTACTCTGCCCATTGTATCTTGGACTATAAATGGCCTTACAGTTATAGACAAAAAGGAAAGAGTATTAAATTACATTAAGAAAAATAGGATGCAAATATCAATGTTACAGGGGAGACATTTATATCGAGTGAATGTGTAAATTTGAAAAAAAAGATTTTCGGATGGATATTCAGGAGCAGATCAGGGGCAAATGAAAAGCTAAATAATAATATTGATGGCTATGGGAACTCAATAGTGATAGAAGAGAAAAAAGACAATAATGGTTGATTTGTGGTAGTATGGGGCTACTGGCAGGGGAAGAGGAATATGCTGGAATGTATGCATGTTCCACCAAGTAGTCCTGTTATTGAGATTTAGAAAAGTTGAGGAGAAATAATCAGCTTTCATCAATGAATATTGTTTATTGTTAGAAAGTGAAACTTGATTTGCAATCATGAGGATGCATTAGGGAGGCCTAGAAGGGAAATATAACAAAAGAGGGTAGATTTCTGAAAAAAATTCTGAAAATATGTGATATGGAACATGTGAATTCAGTAGCAGGAACTCAGACATAATTTATATGTTATTACCCAAAGTATAATAAGTGGGCTAGACTGGACAGAATGTATATTTCACAAGAGCAAATGCATTTTATTGAAAGATTCAATACACCTCCCCTAACTGTTTAAGATAATTCACCAATAAAAACTAAGATAAAAAATAGAGGCTAAAGAAGCAGAAATGAGACAATGACACTTTTTATGTATTAAAAAGAAAGGAATTTAAGCAATGTGTAGAATAAATTATTTGAGAGTTATTAAGGAAGATAGATTTTTTTTCAGAAGGGCTACCTAGTGAGTGGGATACAATGAAATTGGAGTTTAAAAATAGAGCAGAAATAAGAGATGTGGTTAAAAACTAATAAGACTCATTCAAAGGGGGTGGCAAAGTTTAAAGTACTGCAGAATAAGGGGAATTCAACAGAACAAGAAGAGGAGCAATTGCAGAGTGCTAAAGGGAAAATAATTGAGCATTTGGCTAGCAATTATGCATGACTTTAGAAACACTGCAGTTAAGCAACTATTTCTAATAACTGCAGAGCACAACAATTTTTAGCACAACAATTAGGCAAAACTAGGCAACAGAAAGAACAAAGAGTGTTGCTAACTTAGGGAGTCTATCACAAGAAAAATAATCAGAGATCCTATAGAGGTAATATATTCCATAAAGTTTATTAAAATGTGCATAAAGCAGAGGAGTGTGGAAACAAAAAAACACAAATGAAAATATTTATAGAATATATAATTATGCCAAGATTAGATGAAGAGGAAGCTCAGCAGCTAATATTTAAGAAATGAGGTATGACAAAGATAATTTTATATAATCAAACCCTTGTGGAATTTGTAAGTTGGATGGGAAGAAAGTGAAAACAATTTGGAAGGTTATGTTTAATAGTATTTTAAAAGGAGGGGAACCACCTGCAAATTGAAAAATCTGTGGAGTACCTATTATCCAAATATGGTAAAGATCCATCAGACCCAGCTTCATACAGACCTAGATCAATTTTACACTATGATTATAAGGTGTTTATGTCTATACCAGCTAAGACAATGTTGAAGGTGTTGCCAAAATTGATTGATATGGATCAGTGTGGTTTTGTGGAGGGGAGGCAATTATTTGACAACATTAATAGTAGAATGATGATGCAGATGGAAGCATAACACATGAAAACACTGCTGTTGTTGGTGTATGCTAATGCAGAGAAAGCATATGATAGAGTAAGCTGGGATTTTATAAGTAGGGTGAAGAACACTTTTGCATGATCTGATACAGTAATAGGGTTATTTAGGAGGATATATGAAAGGCTGGAAGCAATAATTAATGTAAGAGGATTCCTCACTGATAAACTGTGTTTTTAAAGAGAGGAACCAAGAAGGGGTGGCCTATTTCCCTTTGTTATTTGCTTTATATGTAGAGCCATTTACAAAGAAAATAAGGTACTCAGAAATTCAAGGATGTAATTGGAATGGTAATCAAGAAAAGTTGGCTTTTATTTGCAGATGATATTATTTTGTACTCAATAAGCCCAGAAAAGTATATTTTGGTGATGTAGAACATTTTGAGACAGTTTCATTTCTTTTCATGTTATAAAATTAATGAAGATAAAACAAAGGTTATTACAGTAAATTATGCACCCACACATGAACTGGTTCAACAGTATTCATATTTCTGAGGACATAATAAGAAGTATTTTGGGGTATGGATTAAAAAAATTCTGTTATGGCAGCTAAGGATATGTGGGAAGAGACTAAAAATATAGTACAAAAAAATAAAAAATAATAAAATGAGAAACTGGAAGCTCTTGTCCATGGGTCTGGATAGTATGACAAAAGGAATTAAAATGTTTTAGTCCCTTTAGTTTTATATGTAGGTCAGACATATATTTATAGATCAGAGGAGAAGTTGTAGACAATAATTAATAATGAGTTCAAGGACTTTATATGGGAGGGGAAGAGGGCAAGAGTTAAGTGGGATAAGATGATCCTTTCCGTAGAGCAAGGTACTTTAAGATTACCTGATATGAATGAATATTTTAGAACTACACAGTTAAGGCTCATATACATAACACAAGCAGAAGGTTATAAATCAAAGTGGAGATGAATGATAAAGCAGGGGAGAGTTCAAGAAATAAGGAAAGAGTAGGATTTTGGATACAAATTCTTAAGGATGATAATAACAATGTTATACTGATAAAGTTGCAAAAAGTATTGTAAGAGCACAGGAACAGATAAAGGAGATTTTGCTAATAGGGATGACTGCAAACAGGGATACACAAAATAGGCAAGAAGGGGATGGAATTTATTAGAGAAAACTGGCAGAGCAACCAAGGGCCTGGGAGCAGATAACTACAGAGGAAACTGTAGTAAACTAGGATGAGGCCATGAAGAAGTCTGTATAGTAAGTATAGGCTAAGGGATAGGGGAGTCCTAAGTTTTTACTCAAGGCTAGAAAAAAATTTGCTGTTAAAAGGGGTAATCAGTAGAGCATGTAAAATATTGTGTTCTAGCTATAAGAATGAATCAGAGGAGGTTAGAAAAGATTGGGAAAAGAGACTGAAAAAGCAATTTACAATGAAGCAATGGAAGAACATATGTATAGCTCCCACGTGTGCAACAAAGTCCAGAAGGTTTAAGATTTTTGCTTGTAAGCATTTGCATAGGTATTTTATACTCAAAGCAAATCTCAAAGAATTTTTCCTTAGGTAGATTGCAAATGCTGGAGGTGTAATTGGAAAGAGAGAGGTAACTGGGAACATGTGTTTTGGGAGTGTAATGATTTGGCAAATTTTAAAACTTCCCTACAAAGTACTTTGTCAAAAATATTGGGAGAGCAAATGGCTGTAACCAAGAAAAGGATTCTTTTGAGCTGGGACACAGGATCTGAATTGCCTAGATTTAGTAAGGCCTTATTCCATTTAATATTACTGGCTGCCAAAAAGCAGTTGTTAGAAAATGAAAACCAAAATCTAAACCAACTATAACTGAAGTAAAGAATATCACTAAGTATATAAAATAACTAGGAGGGGATCTTTAAAAAAGGGAAGAAGCAAATTACATAGATATGCATGGAATTTGTTGGAAGAATACATCCAGAGTAATGTTCAGGAGACGGTTTATCTCATTAAATCTGAGTAATGCCTCCAGATGTTTCTGCAGTTAATAATTCCAAAATCATGCTTCATACAAAGTATTAAAAGATTTAATCTTAAAGCTTACATGATGGCAAACATAACTGTAGTATTATTTGACCTCTGTCTAGAGTTGGTAAAGAGATGTTAATTGCTCTTCGTATAATATTTATTTGTATTTCACAAATGTCATGTTTTTCTAAATATCTCTACAACCAAGTGACACAGGCAGGATTGCTTAACCTCATATGAAAGCTCTCATTTGGACGAACAAAATGCTGCTGACATTATGTATGTAGCTTGTGTGGTATATGTTGTTTACAAAAGATTACAATCTTAATAGTTATGTCTACTGTGACTTATAAAATCCAGTATAAGACCTAGAACCTAAAGAATACTAGGTTTACCATCAAAATGTCGGGCACACATTGCTTGACACTGCAAATGCAAACTCTGACCTGTGACTGTTGAAAATGCCGAAAACCATCTCGCCCCCTTTTTGACCCATGTTAGTACTTGTTTTTAGGTGTAGAGTGGTAGGAAATGTCGATGTTCTGTGTTTTTGCGACATTTTGAAACATCTGCATTATGGGTTTCACTTAAAGGTGTTGATAATATGCACATTTGTCAATGTGCCCTCGACATTTTGATGGTAAACCAGAATACAGAGGTATACAGGTATATACCTCTTAGTAAACATTCTGTTGATGCAAAGTAAGAGCAGGGCTCACAGTCTTTATAAAGTTGATGCAGTAGGAAGTTTTGCTAATGTATTCTGTATTATGTTTCCTGTCACTGCTTTACCAAACATAAATTATTGCTGTGTCATGCATGTACTGAACTAAAAACAATCTACTGTACTTTTTTTCTGAACTATATAGGCATTGCTTGAATTTTATATAGCTGTTGTTTCAGTATTCTCAAACATATCATATTGGTTACCTTTCTTTTTCCTTTCAGAATTATTGTCTAATATTTTAGATGCACAGCTGTTTCTTTGCTTCCATTAGTGTGTTAATATTCCATCATGTCAGCATTCCATTTCCCACCTTCTCCTGCTGGCGTGTGTTTATAAAATTAATTGTAATTCAAGAGCTTCACTAATCTCTTTCTAGCACATCTGCATACATTTACCTTTTGATGTCAGTTTGCATATGTACTGCTACTTAACTAAGTCTGGTTAACTATTGCATCTGTATTTGAACAAAGTTTTGCAGGTTATATTCATCAGATGATAAAATCAAAAGAACAAAGGGTTCTGGAGGGGTGATACTGATTTGGAAATGTTTTATTATAAGGGTAAATAACTGAGTTATTCTCATATTGTTTACAAATTGTCAAGCCTGCTGAGGTACTAAATAAAGTTAAAGCCTATATGGCTTATGGAGTTCAAGTCATCAGTCAATGGTATTTTTATTTCCTTTTACAATATCTTAGGAAGGATACTTGTGGTATTTCACAATGAATAGACATTAAGGCAGTGTTTTCACATCTGCATTTCATTATATTAGCCTAACAACATAAGAATACAATAACCATAGTCTGTCTGCCCTTTAATGTTCCTTAACATTAAACCTCTGGTCCAGCCCTACAGTCCTCATTACTCTTTATTCCACCTGTACAGTATCTTCTTGAAGTCCTCCTTCATCATCCCACGTTCTGCTAGTTTATTCCATGGGTCTAAAATCCGTGCCATATAAAAGTATTTTTAGATATCCAGGGAGTAGTTAGTCCATGCAGTCAACTGCCGGTACTCCCTCCTTCTTCCTCTGTTCTTCATATTCAGAAGAACCGCATCACATAACATTCCCCTGACATGATATTGTGCACCAGTATCATGTTTCTCCAATTCTCCATTAGTGCACATGGCTCTTCATCCTACCTCTTATGCTATACATATTGAAGCTAAAACAATGACTAAAGAGTTTTACCACTTACACCCCAGGGAGCACTTCTGTGGCTCTGCTCGACAGGGGCACAGGAAATTAACTTTCTTGGGTGGCATAAGCCAGGGAACCTTGTTGGCTAGGCTTACTTAGGCCCTTGGGCTGATAGCCTAGTACCTACCTATGAACCTATAAAATAGTCTGTGCTGAAGAGTTTGCTGTTTACATTTTAGTAACCCCTGTGGTTCCAGAGAGCTTAACATTTGTTTGAAATGTGAGGACATAATTTGATTTTATCAAAAAGCTTAGGCTCCATCTGTTGGAGGTTGCAGTGCAAACCTCCAGAGCTCCATTGATGAGAATGAACGCAGGAAAAGAAACATTTATTTAATACTGGAGTGAATCACAGTTGTTATATAGAAATGAATATATACGTGTAATATATAATGCATGAAAAAATGTTAATAGGGTTTGTTTTCGTTTCAATTAATATGTAGATGAGAAGATAACTGAAAAGAGGACAACTGTCCTGATCTTGACAAACTTAGTATCTGTATGTACAAGGTATCACCCTCATTGGTTAAATCAGACCACATATAACCTTCTTTGTTAGACTAAAATAATAAATAATAAAATCACTGCGTTGCAGCCAAAACTCTCCACAACCTTTCAAAGGTATCAAACGTTTTATTAAGACATAAAAATGTTTAAAAAGTATTCATTGAGCGCTTTCATCCCCTCAGAACGGGGACTTCATCAAAATACATGCCTTCTATTAAGTCTAGAATTTATAGCCCAATGTATTGATGACATCACAGCCACACAAATGCGTTTAAAGGCACAACCATTTTTTTTTAAATATATAGCTTAAAAACATTTATAAACATCTAAAACCATGTTTACTGCACTAAAAATAAGCTTTCCTGATTTCATGGACATTTTTAATATAGCCTTTTGTCACTAGCTCTCTTAATTAACAGGGTTTTTACAGAAATAACTTCATTTATTTATTTTATTTATTTTTATTTATTTGCAGTTGGTTTACCAGGATAGTCCACTGGGCCAAGATTAACCTGTTTTCAATGGAGTCCTGGGGGAGAAAAGCTCCAAAAACAAGCAAGGTTACAGTAAGGATTTAGATTACAATCATTACAAATACTACAGACTAGTGAAAAACATTACAGATACTACAGACTAGGGAAAAACTTTATAGATACTATAGACTAGTGAAAAACATTACAATATACAATATTGAGAAGCCATTACCTCTTAAGGAAGCTTGCACTTAAGAGGTGCATACTAATACATTCATTGTAAATAGCTTAGTACAAACAAGAGCAGGATATGTGAGTTAGGAGAGTACGTAAAATGAAATTTGCCAGTGTAAAGAGGGGAGGAGATTATGAGGGGTGGGAGCACGAGCATTCCCACTGGGATATTAGATGTGAGTGAAGAGATTTTTTGAATGAAAAGCAGTTTGAGGTGGTACGAATGGATGGTGGTAGGGAGTTCCAGAGACCTGCTAGACCATAGGATATGAGATTTTCACCTGGAGGATGAGTTGGTTTATACAATTCTATTAGGTTTTGGTTGTTAGATCTTAGTAGTCTATCAGGGAGGTGCATTTTGAAGGCAGAGGAAAGGGAGGGACAGAGGTAGGGGTTGAAAATGAGCTTTTGTGCAAGAGTAAGTTGAGCGTAGGTGAGATGATTGGATAGTTCTAGCCATTTTAGTTTGTGGAGAGATGTATGGTGGTGGGTGGAGGACTTATGGCTGGTAGCAAACTTAGCAATTTTGTTATAGCAAGAGGAGAGTTGTGTTTTAAGGAAAGATTGTAGGTTAGTTAGGAGTGGGGCTCCATAGAGGAGGGAGGGGATGAGAAAAGTAGTAGAGAGAGTGAATTTAGTGGAGGGGATGAGATAACTATTTTGGCGGTAGAGCATGCTGAGTTTTTGGTGTTTTTTTTTTTCATATTTAGGTGAAGGTGGGAGATGAATTTAAGCTGACTGTCAATTTGGACCCCTAGTAATTTGGCCTCTGATACCAATTTGAGAGATGTGTTATTATGGCTAGTGATAGAGAATGTGCTTATACTGAAAGAGGTGGCTTTAGAGGGAGTACATACCATTAATTTGGTTTTAGAGGCATTGAGTGCTAGGTGATTTTTTTTCATCCATTGTTCGGATGGATGAGAATGCATCTTGTGTAAGCTTTAGGAGTGTAGGGGTAGAGGTGACAGAACAGATAATAGTTGAATCATCTGTATATTGGATAATATTTGTGAAAGGGATGGAGTTGTGGAAATTGTTTATAAATATACTGAAGAGGAGGGGACCCAGTATGGATCCCTGGTGAACTCCAGTTGGGGTGTTATGGAATGCAGAAGTGGCTTTTTTCCATTTTACTGCTTGATATCTATTGGATAAGTAGCTGGTGAACCAGGTCATAGAGGAAGGTGATAGGTTAAGCTTAGAGAGTTTAGTAAGAAGTAGATTTTGGGAGATAGTGTTGAAGGCCTTAGAGAGGTCAAGTAGGAGGGTAGAAACAATGTGGCCAGAGTCTCGGGCTTTATTCACGGTTTTTAGGAAGGAAAGAAAGGCGGTCATAGTGCTGTGACCGGGTCTAAAACCATGTTGTATGAGAGTTAGTAGGTGATTGTCTAAGAGATGTGGTAGGAGTTGTAGATGGATACACTTTTCTAGGTGTTTAGAGATGGGAGATAGAATAGCAATGGGCAGGAAATTAGTGATATTGTTATTTCTGCCACCTTTATGCAAAGGTATGATAAAAGCCTTTTTCCACATTTGGGGTACAATACTTTCTTGGATAGAGCGGTTGATTAGAATTCTGATGGGGTAGGCAATGGCTTTGGCAGCTATGCTAAGAAAATATGAAGGAATGTTATCGTGGGCATTAGAGTATGGCTTCAGTTTCTGAAGGAGTTTTTTTATGGTAGATGTGGGTATGGGTTTTAATGAGAAAGGTGGAGAGTGGGAAGAGGGGGTATTTGAGGGTGGTGGTGATGGAGAAGAAATGAGAGGAGAAGCAGAAGTGGAGGGTAAAATGTTAGTAGAGGAGGATGGGGGTGAAGTGGAGGGTGTGGTGATGTTAGAGAAGGATGAGGTTAGTTTGGAAATAGAATCAATGAAAAAAGAGTTAAATTGTGTAGCCAAATCTATGTCTGGAGCATTGGGGTCTGGGCTGGGGTTATCTGATTTGCTTGGATTAAGGAGGGTGGAAATTCCTTTCCAGAATTTTTGAGGGTTTGTTTTATTGCTGTTTTGGAGTATGGAGAAGTAATTCTGTCGATCACTGATAATGAGCTTTTTTACTTTGTTTCTAAGTGTTTTGTACTCATTATGAGTAGGGGGAGTCCTATTTTTCTGGTAATGTGCCTAAGCTTTATCTCTGAGGTGCATGGTTGCTAGTGTGTTTTTGGTTTGCCAAGGGGCAGTTTTGATTTTTGTTCTTTTAGTCTTTATGGGAGCATGGTGATCTAGGAGGTTTAAAAAAGTTGAGGTGAAGTGGGCAAATGCATTTTCCAGGGGTAGAGTTTTTAGAGTGTTCCAATTTATTGCTTTTAGCGAGTTAGAAAAGGAAATGGGGTTGAAGTTTTTTGGTAGTGAGTAGTAATATAATTATGAGTAAGATGTAAAGGTGAAGGAAGTCGATGTGTGAATATGGGTAAGTGGTCACTAAGGGGATCAGGAAGGGTGCCACTGTCAGAGAAATAATGGGGGTGTGAGACTAAAATCCGGTCTAGTGTACTGCCACTGGAGATGTTTTTTGAGGGGTGAGTTATGGAGATGATTAGCTGTGAGAAATTGTAGAGGTTGATGTTAAGTGGGCTTGTGGGAGACTGAATGGAGGACCAACTGATATTCATGTCTCCCAAATGTATTGTTTCATTGCTGATGTTGGTAGAAAGCCAGGAGAGAATGTCCTTAAGTGTAGAAATATTGTTGCCAGGAGGGATGTAAAGGGAGGTTATACATATGTGTTTGTGTTTATTAACTTGAAGTAGTGCTAGGAGTAATTCAGCATTACTGAAGTGCGGAGTAGGTTTGTTATAGGGAGTAACTGACAAGGAGGATGAGTATAGGAGAGCTACTCCTCCCCCTTTTTGTGGGCTCTATCTTTTCTAATGATAGAATAGTTGGGTGGCGTTATTTCAGAGTCTTTTATATGGAGTTTTAACCAAGTTTCAGAGATGGACAGGATGTCAGGTTTATTATGTGTAAGCCAGGCATGGAGGTTAGGGATTTTGTTAGCTATACTTTGAGCATTTAAAGAGGTAAGTAGTATGGATTTGTCTGTATAAAGGGAGGTGGGGGGGCTGGGTTGGGTGTATATCTCCAGATAGTAGAATGGCAGTTAGATGGAGGATTAGGTTGGAGAGGTACTTGGACTGCTTAGAATCTAGGTTGAGCTTTATTAGATTTTTGAGGGTTTTGTTAGTTATTGAGGGGGTAGGATATTTATGAGGAGTAATAAGTTTATAGGGAAAGAGTAGACTTTTTTATAGGATATAGGCATGAAGATATTGGGATATGTGGGTATAAGAGTGGTGAGGTAAGATGGTTGGTTGTATGAAAGGATGGTGAATGGTTAGTGTTAATGGGCTGGCTGAGGTAGTAGATATAGGATATGTTGAGAAGTAGTAGTAGCTGAATAGAGAAGGATGGGGGTCTTGGAAGCATGGTGAGATTGGGCTGCTAAGAGTAGGTATGTTGTGACTGAATAGTGTAGAAGGGCAGGAGAGTTGTATGTTTAGGGGGAAGCAGATAAGACTCTAGTATATGGGAGGGCAGTGAGATTTGAGTGATGGTTGATATGGGTGGGATTAGGAAGTAGGTGTTGATAGAGCAATGGAGACTAATTGGCCAGGTAGGGTAGTGGGAGTGGTTATGAAGGAATAAATATAGAGGTACTGGGGGCAGGTGGGATATGGGGGCAGGGTAGGGGAGTTGAGTGAGCCCACAGGGAGAATGGAGTGGGCAGGAACAGGAGAACTGGTACTGCAAAAAAGTATCAGTTACTGCAAGATCACAACTGATCCAGACGGTGAGTAAAGTCAAATTATAGATTCATAGATTCATACTAAGCTGTCTGCCCCACGATTATTTTTTAAGCTTAGCCAATTATCCCTGCTCAGCCTCCCCCCACCTTGTGCTTGTAGGCAGACAAACAACCTTAACCAGGCCAACCCCCCTCCCAGGTATAAAGGAAATTATATTTCTTAAAGGTGATTGAACTATGGTAAAATTCTCAAGAAGGAGTGGATAGGTGGGAGCTCTACGTTGGAGGTATGACTTACTAGAATTCAACTTGCATTAGAAAAAAGGGGAAAAAGGCCTGGAGAATAAAAGTAGAATCTAGCTTATACTTAATGTAATGCTGCCACCTAGTGGTATACATAGATACTGTAGAGGAGAGCATAAGCAATCTCTTTGTTTCTCAAATTAATCAAGGGGTGTGGGAGCACCAGAGGGGGAAGAGAGGCAAATGGTCTGCGGTAGGCTGCTATAAGAGACACACACACGGAAGGGCAGCTAGTACAGATAGGTAATAATTACAAAGTCCACAATTACTAATAAGTAGGCACATACATTTAAAGTCGTATGGGGAAGTCCTCACGGTAGCAACTCTCTTATGAAGCCAAGCTGGCAGACAAAGTTCAGGGTGTCTTCTGAGGATTGGCAGGAAGTTTCCTTAAGACCCTAATTGCAGGGAGGGAGAACCTGGATGGTGTACTATAAAAAGGAAAGAGAGAGAGAGAGACACAATGAGTTAGGTGAGTGGAAGATGATACAGGATAAGGTGGAGGGGTAAGGCAGAAAGGTAGTAGGGATAGGTGCAGAAATAGATATATATGAAGAGTAGGAAGTTTAGAAGGGTAACTATAGAGAAGCAGCAGGCTTAGCCCAGTGGATCAGTACAAGGTAGGCAGTTCACATTCAATAAAATATACAGTTACATCACTAGAAAAGCAGCAGGTAAAGCCCAGTAGAACAGTGCAAGGTAGGCAATACACATTACATAACAATATTCAGTTCCACCACAATTCCAGCATAGCACAGTACCCTAAACCATATAGAGAGGTAGGGTTTGATTGCATTAGGCACTAGTCATAAACAGATACATCAATATACAGTCACAAGCGGATACGTCAAGGTACAGTATTTCATCAAAAATAACCACAAATAGT
Organism: Protopterus annectens; assembly: GCF_019279795.1. NCBI lineage: Eukaryota > Metazoa > Chordata > Ceratodontiformes > Protopteridae > Protopterus > Protopterus annectens. Next base: position 1,811,040,861 of record NC_056728.1, on the reverse strand, counting down.
GCAACATACAACTGCAGTATTGCTGTGGACGCAGACCCAATATAACTATCAAATATTACAAGGCCCACCAGTTACTTATGTATTAGAGTGTGATACTCTATGTAGTCCATATGGTTACAAGTCTCTGTAAAGCAATTATAATATAGCATGATTGCTATTCAGTCGATAAGGCAGTTTCAACCTAATAGTTAGCTGAGACGCTGCACCAAAGGTGCAAAGAAAGCCCTATTAAATTCAGGTATTCAACTTAGGTGCATGTAATACAGACAGTAGTTTGAAAAATAACTTGTTGGCACCCTTTTATGCTTGCCATTTAATCAGGTATCATTTTTTCAGCTTAGGTGTATGTATTACGGACGGTAGTTTAAAAAACTATCTTGTTGGCGCCCTTTTTGCTTTGCCGTTTAATCAGTAGTATGAGCTATTACATAGCAATGACTTTTCCAGACATTGTTATTGTTATTCTACAAAACGCCCCTGTTGGTACCCCATATATACTCACTATCACAGCAGGCTATGTTTAACTACAAAACGCCCCTGATGGCGCCCCACTGAAAATAACTATTGCAGCAGGCTATGCTTAGCTACAGAGGGATACCCAAATAAAAATGAGTCTAACTCAAACTACTGTCAGCTTAGGTGTTGTACTCCAAAACTCCTTTGTTAGCGTCCTTTCCCTGACCGCATTTACAGCAAGCTAATATGAGTACATAGCAGTACAAATGAACTTCACCTCCATTGTTAGCGTCCTTTCCCTGACCGCATTACAGCAAGATAATAAGAGTGCATAGCAGTACAAATGAACTTTACCTGCCCCAGTAGGAAGCTGGTAGGTCTTTAGCAGGGCATAATTATAGGAGCAAGGAGCAAAAAACAGTTCAAATCACTTTACCGGAAACTATTACTGCCTAGAAGTGCATCTAACCTGTAGTAGCATGTCTGCCCACTTTACGGACAGTACAAGGTCATTATATAAGGTAAAAAAGTAATGTACAACAGCAGTAACACTATGAGACCAAACCAGAGCACAACAAAATGAATAATTTCAGCAGTCACCGCTATTAGCTTACTGATGGTGAGTCTAGCAGTCCAACCGCAGGATCTAAACAAGGGATGTATGGATGCTCTTAACCTGTACTTAGAAATGGCGCCACAGACCACGTCGACTACTTGTAAATTTCCCGGGGGAAGCCCTGTTAAAGGGGAGGGGAATAGGGTGGGGAGACAGTGTAAAGGGTGGGGGGTAGAAAGTGGGTGGGAAGGAAACCTGGGATGGAGGTGGGAAGTATGTCAGGGATGTGGGAGGGAACAGGAGAGTTGGATACTGCAAAAAAGTATCAGTTACTGCAAGATCACAACTGATCCAGAAGGTGAGTAAAGTCAAATTATAAAGGAAATTATATTTGTTAAAGGTGATTGAACTATGGTAAAATTCTCAAGGTGGGAGCAGATATTTGGGAGCTCTAGGTTGGAGGTATAACTTACTAGAATTCAACTTGCATTAGAAAGAAGGGGAAAAAGGCCTCCCCTGCCTGCAGCTTGATCTGCCATTTGACTTATTTTTCTTCCATTAAGTTTCTGTAGCCCCTCCCCCTCTAGAGTTAACTAATACTTTCTCTAAGATTCCAAAATGGAACCCCTGAAAATTCCTACAAACTAAAGAATGCCTATACAGTGCATTGTTATTATTCTTAGTAGATATCTGATACACATGTTCATATATTCTATTACATAATTGCCTTTTGGTTTTGGCAACATAATATGCTGGACATCCCTTACACAGTGCAAGGTATATGACACCTGATGTGTGACAGTTACCCTTAACAAATTCTACTTTTGTTTTAAGGGTATTTTCTAAAATAACCATTTTACAGTCTACTATGTAGCAACATTGTGAACATAATCCACACTTTGTAGTACCATCATATTTGTTAACTTGTGTGTTCTTTACAGATTCAAAACTTTATTTTATGTTTACCCCAGTTTTGTATACATAGGAGGGTCTTTCTCCTATAACCCTTCTCAAATCTGGGTTTCTCCTGAGAACTGCCCAGTTTTTTTCCAATATATCCTTCACTTTCCCCACCAAAGAGAGTTTTGGCTACAACACAGTGATTTTATTATTTTATTTTGTTTTGGTTGTCACTGGGGTCATTGTTTAAACAGTTTCTTTGTTAGACTGTCCAAACCACCAGAACAAATATCATAGAGTTCAATGATTTGAGATGTACAAATCTCTTATAAGTTTATTATGAATTCTCTAAATTCTAGTATAACAGTGTTACCCTAAATGATGCTACTGTAAAAAGTCATTCAGAAAAGTTCTTTTTAGACCTAGACAATCAATTTGGCAGTCCAAACTCAATTCAAATAAATGGGGAAGTCTAAAGGCAAATCAACATGGTGTTCTCAAGCATAAATAAATTGTATAATAAAAGGAATAACTTCCCAAATCTATATAGCAGGACAAATGCCCAACAAATTAAGGAGAATATCCAACAGCTAGATAAGACAATAAAAAGGACATAAGAAAAACAAAGGCACCCTGTGAACTTTAGAGTATTTACAGAAAGAGCTAGAACTACAAATCCTTATTTAGTTATGTCAGGAAGATAAGAAACATTACCCAATATTACTCAGAGATTATTTATAATGGTACCACCTACCACCTACCATCAAATGATCCAGGGGATTTGCCAACATACTATTAAATACAGTCAGTGCTAACTTCACCCCAGAGACGGCTATTCCTAACATAATTACCCCAGATGTAATCAATCCACCAATCATCACAAAAGAGCATGTATCTTAGCCACGTGACCTGACAACATTTACAGTTGTCTAATAAATGGAACTATGCATGTGCTGGCAGACCAACTCCTCAACCGCTACAGTTTGAGCTTGGCAAATGACTTTGTTCCATGGGAGTAACACACAACTGTTATGATGCCACTTCACAAGGGTGGCCCTACCACAGACCCTAGGAATTATAGACCCATCAGTCTAACAAGTCTTATATGCAAAGCCATAGAACATATCATAACTGGCCTAATTAACTATGATATCAAAAATCTTACCATACTTGACCTCCACCAGTTTGGACTTATCAAGAATAGGTTCTGCCTAATGAATCTGATAAACTTCTTTGAAAGAGTTACTCAAGCTGTGGACTGTAAACATGCTCTGCACACAGCATACCTAGACCTGGCCAAGGTATCCAATACTATACCACATGAAAATATAACAAGCAGTTTGAAGGAACTCTAAACTAATCCATATGTGGTTAGGTGGATAGAAAACTGGCTTAGACTCAGGACCCATAAAGTAAAAGTAGAAGGTGCATCCTCTGAGAGCATGAGGGTTACCAGTAGAGTTCCAGGGAGAACTTTGCTGGGGTGCCTGCTGTTTGCCATCTAATTCTTAGATCTCTACTTATCAAACAGTGATCTCTGGTTACAAAGTTTGCTGATGACTGAAGCTGGAAGTCATCACCAAGTCCCCCTTGGACATACAGGCAGCCAGTGTTAGCTTATATGTGTCAATAGTTGGTGTACTAAATGGGCTCAATCTCAATGCCAAAAACTATAACATTGTAGATTTTGGTAAGCAACCCTAGCTCCAGCCTATAGCATTTAGAGCACACCACTGCAAAATGAAACTATCACGAGACACCTCCGTACATAGGTGGAAGTTCACAGACATTTGACCATCATGTTGCAATGATGGTTAGCCCATCCTTTTTTCTTGCACAGCTCATAGCAAAAATTATTTCTTCCAGATCAAAAGAAGTCCTCACATTCTTGTAATTTTGATTAGACCTGTCATTTAGTACAATGCTCCCTTTAGGATGTACCTTACTAAGCGTATCAAGTAATTGAAAAGTCCCCAGAGGTATGTAACTAAAAAGATCAGGGGCCTAAAAGATCTGAGTCTAAAAGATATGAGCTACAAAGATTTTATCTCTTTATTCAGTTTCTTATATACTACTTTGGGGACCTATCTCTTACTTACAGATCTATAAAAGATCCAGCAGTCCAAGAACAAGGACAAACATGAAAACCTCCAAACACACTTTCCCATACCTAGCAATTACAAACAATCCTTCCACAATTTCACCAACTATCATTCATCCTCCATATTTAAGTCACCACTGTGCATTAAGTTTCGATATTTAAAACATTATACTTAATAATAAAATGTAATTTTTTTAATTAAATGTAAAAATATATAGCATAGTTCATACTGATAAACAAAACAGTTTCACACACCATACAGGAGATGCACCCTTCCAATCAGACACTGTTGTAAGGGAGCTGGGTATTCTTGTTGATAAGTCCTTATCATTTGACCATAATGTCTCCACAGTAGTTCAGAAAGTCTTTTATTTGGTCCATCTAATTTACAAAGGCATCTTATTAGATCCAAAGAACTCTTAATTCCCCTTTACTCATATCATATCAGACCCATTTTTTAATATAACACACCTTTTGGCATGCATTTATCTAAACTTACCACACAACTTGAGAGACCTCAGAGATGAAATACTAAAAAGATCAATGGCCTCAAAAATCTTAGTTATCAGGAGAGACTGCAGCCTTTTCTCTGTACTCAGTCTCTTACAGACTCATCTGTGAGATCTGTTCTAGTCTTTCGTGCCATGAAATATCCAAGCCTATTTGATTTCTTATAGCTTTGCAATACTAATGGTACATGAAATACTCAGTTAAAAGAACTAAACCTTCATCAGCAGATAAATAAGACACATTGGTTTGACAGATTCATATCCCGAAGTATTCCTCATCTCTGGAACAAACTTCCATTTCATGGCAAGCAGAGTAGCACCTTTGCCACCTTTAAGGTAAACCTCAATAACTGGATTGGCAGCCTCAAATTCTCTTCTCATGCACTCATTGAGACTAGCAGGAACATTTGAATAAATATTTTTTTGGCTAGGCTTGAAATGGTCTGCAGATCAATTGTCTAGTACTTACCTATGAACCTATAGAATCCCCCTGTAAGCTGAAACCCTCACCATCATACTGAAAAATATTCCAGATGCATTTTCCTCTAATCACAAGATTACTATACCAACAATTCATGTTTAAAAAAGTATTCAAAAACACTCAAGTTACAAGACTATACAAAACTAATAAGTCACGATTATCAAAAGAGCTCAAAAATCTTCTAGTTACAATACTATACAAAACTAATAACAACTCACAACAACTCAATGTTGACAAAAGTGCTCAAAGCCCTCCTAAAGCTTAGTGATCATGCCTGACATATAAAAAAACTCACTCAACACAAATCTCTAACATGACTTCCAAGATGACTGCACATTGAGTAACAGCTGAATTCTAGGTCTCCCACTGTGAAAACAGAAACTTGGCAGAGAAAGCCATTGGACCTAGATTTCTGGGTAAATTTCAGTAATGGGTTAGTAATTGCACTGCCCGGATGCCAGGAAAAAGAAATACAGTGAACCTGAAGGAAAATCGGCTACAAAAGGCGACAAAAAACACTGACTGGGAAAGGACTACAGCTGTTTAGCAAAAAAGCAGTGCAAGCTCCACTCATGACCTCCAGTAACTTAGAAGAAAGTATAAGGCAACTGCACACAGACCTGACTAAAATAAATGAAACACTGATGGAGTATATCAACTCAAACAATAAAAGGCTAGAAAAAATGGAGGAAGCTTTAAACAGGTATTTAGATAAGGTGATAAAACTGCAAAACTCAGAGGTCAAAATGAGGAAAAGGCTGGATGAATATGAGACTGCACCAGAAAGAGATGTTTCAAAATATAATAGAATTATAGGTTAGAGCATGTAGGGTAAACATGAGATTTTCTGCTGTACCCAAGAAGCTGGAAGGAACAGACTGTGTTATTTTTTGAAAGCACAGATAAGCAACTGGGCTGATATTCCACAACAGGAATTGTTAATTGAAAGGGCACATTTTGTGTATGCTTCAAACCTAGCTATGAGAAAACAACCTAGACCTTTAATAGGAAGCTTTAAACAGGTATTTAGATAAGGTGATAAAACTGCAATCTTACCAGTAGAAGGAGTTGATGCTAACAAAACTGTGGAAGAAGGACAACGTACTAAAGGTGGGAGACAGCAGAGAATGGCTACTCATTGTACACCAGGCAGAAGAGGAGTACATTTATTCCATTAGTCACAGAATGTCGAGAATCAGGTGTAAGAGTCAAACTACTGTACTCAGCTATTTTCAAATATTTTTCCCTGGAGGAACAAAATCATTTATTATGAAGTACATGATAAGGAAGAAATACAAAAGTTTATCCAACAAAAAGTAAGCCATAAAACTGAAGGAGATTCTGCTTCTTGTTCTTCCGGTAATAAAGGCCACAGAGAGACTGTGCCAATGCAGCCTTTTCCAGTGTTTCAATGGAAAATGCTTGAGAGAGGGAAAAAAGCACAAGGTTTGAGTAGAAGATTTGAGAGTACATTAGAAATAAAGCAGAGACAGGGTTTGGGAGATGGAGATGAACAGAAGTAGAACAAGAAAATCTGGAAATATTGGACTTTCTTGTACTTTGTTAAACTTGTAGAGAACTTTAAAGGATATGCCCTACTTCATGTCATTAATGTTTGGAGAATAAAATCAGTAACTTGGAAAATGACAAATGTGGGATTACAAAGCAATAATTATATTTGTGAAACATGACAGAATAAGAAAATCTGCAAAATAGTGGACTATTTTGGACTTTGTTAAACTTGAAGGGGACTCTAAAGCATATGCCCTACTTCATGTCACTAATGTTTGGAAACATACTCAGGAGGAGTAAGAGGAGGGACAAAGTTAACTGTAAGCAAAACAACATTTTTTTCTTAATAGTACTATTGTAACGGTGCATGATTTTCTTTGTACGTTATGATCTAAATGTTTTAATTATTTTAAGAGTAATTGAGATACTAATGTAAATACATCCTGTTTTTTTTCTCCCATCTTCTCTCTTTCTCCTTGTTCAGTTTTAAGAAATGTAGGCACTGCAATGTATAAAAAAAGAACTGGCTAAAACAGCATGACAGAAAAAAACAGTGTTTTTTTCTCATTTTTGCATAGTGGAATGACTGGGTTAAGGTCATTAGTTTAATCTAGTAACTGGTTTTAAGAGAAAGCAAATACATGAAAAAGAATATTGAATATAATAATGCACTTAATAGAACAACAGGTTGTAGCATGTGTCTTAGCATGGATAACCTTTCTTTTAGGTTATCTCAAGTTTGTGTGTGTATCTGTCAGTTTGGAATATCTGTTTCTATTAGGTGGAACGAACAGTTATTTCTATAAGGAGGATAAACCCACAATATTTTAAGATACACATAGTTTTGTGTGTGGAAAGTTAATAGGTTTTAGGGGGTATTGGGGGTGTGTTTGTATTAGTCATTCAGGGTTTTCAATAAAACAGAAAGTTCAGTAAGATGTGACATAGGCTCAAATGGAGATAAGAAACAGCTGTATAAAAGATTAATCTGCCAAACAGAACATGCATGTAACACAAAAGTTGGAACTAGACATTTAACAAAAAAGCTGTTATTCATAAAAGGTGGGAATAATATTTTTTCAAGAATATCATGCTTTCTGTAATGTCTTTAATCATCAATGGTTTCACAGATAAATGCAAAAAAGAAAGAGTAGTGAACTATATTAAAAATGTAGAGTGTAAACAGTTATGCTACGGGAGACATACTTGGAGAGAACATGTGCATTTGATAAAGAAAGGATTTTAGGATGGTTATTCAGTACAATACCTGGGGTAAAGGAAGGAAGACTACTTATATTAATTGTAAGAGGAGCTCCTATACTGAAAAAAGAGGACAGAAGACAATAATGGTAGATTTCTAGTACCAAGGGGCTACTGGCAAAGGAGGAAGATTACACTGTCATGCATTTATATTCCACCAAAAACTGCTATGATGGAGCTTAAGAAAATTCTGGGAGAAATAATCAGCTTTCAGTAAAGAATATTACTTATAGGTGGGGACCAGAATTTGATTTGCAACACTGAAGAATTGACAGGGGGACCCAGAAGGCAAAATATAACAGAGGAGAGTAGATTTATAAAGAAAATTATGAAAATATTTGGCATGGAAGATGTGAATTCAGTACTAGGAGTTCTGAGTGAGTTTACATATTATTCCCCAAAATACAAAAACTGGGCTAGGCTAGACATTTCACAGGAAGATGTGCATGTAATTGAAAGTCTTGATACACACCCAATAACTATTTCAGATCATGCACCAATAATAACTAAAATAAAATCAAAGGGTAATGAAATAAAAATGAGACACTGTCACTTTCCCACCTATCTATTAAAAGGATAGGAATTTAAGGAATGGGTAGTAGAAATTATTCAGGAGTTATTAGAGATGATAGAAATTTCTTCCAGAAATATAGCTAGGGCTGAGATAAAATTAAAGTGGAGTTTAAAAATGGGGTGGAAAAAAGAGAGGGATATGTGGTTAAGAAGTAATAAGAATTATTTATAATGGCCTGACAAATGGTAAAGTACTACAAAATGGGGGAATCTCACAGAGCAAGAAAAGGAGCAACTGCAGAATTATAAACAGAAAATAAGGGATTACCAAGATAAAATGCATGAGTTTAGAAAGATTGCTGCTAAGCAACTGTTTTTGATTATAATTCTAGAGCACAAAAACTTTTAGGACAATGGCTCAGGCAACAGAAAGTAGAAAGGGCTGTCACCAAGCTTAGGGAGCTTATAACAAGGGAGATAACAAGGGATCTTGTGGAAGTATTAGACAATTTTCAGAAATTCTATTATATAAAGGAGAGAAATATGGAAATCAAGAAAAGGGACAAATGGAATTATTTATCGAAGAACTAAATATGCCAAGGGTAGAGATAGAGGTGGCTCAGTTACTAACAGTTAGGATAGGAGGTTGTGAGATAAAAATGGTGACGTATAACCAACACACAGGAAAGTCACCAGGAATAGATGGTATTCCTGTGGAAATTTGGAAGCTAGAAGCGAAAACACTGATAACAATCTGAAATGTTTTGTTCAACAGTATTTTAAGAGGAGAACTACCAACTTCCTGAAAGAAAGTGGTGGTAGTTGTAATACATAAAGAAGGTAAAGATCCATCAGGTCCAACATCATACAGGTCCATTTCAATACTAAACAATAATTATAAAGTGTTTATGTCTGTAATCATTAAAAGAATGGCAAAGGTGATGCCAAAATTAATAGATATGGATCAATGTGGTTTTGTTGAGAGGAGACAAACATTTGACGACATTGACAGAACATTGATTATCCACAGAGAAGCAAAATGTAAGAAAATATCACTGCTGTTCATGGGTATTGATGCAGAGATAGCATTTGACAGAGTAAGCTGGGACTTTATGAGCAGAGCAATGGAAGCACTTGTATTCCCTGATAAAATTATAAGGTTCATTAGGATGATATGAACTCAACTTAAGCCCTGAAACCACAATCTGCTTTGAAACATTATCTCACAGATTGTCATTTATTTATGTAATTTGATCAGCCATCTCAGAGAAAGCTCCCTTAAGTAAAGGCATCCCTGAAGGTTCAATTCTTGTTCCATTAATTTTTCTTTATAAACAAACTCCCTTTTGATCTGCATTTACCTCTAATTCCAGTATATGCAGGTGATATAGTCCTCCACTACTCAAGCATCTTTATTCAGACTCTGAAATACAAACTATAAAACCATTTCAGCTCACTTTCAACCTAATTTACTAATAGAAAAAGTTACTAAATCCATCCAATACCAAATATTTGATCTTTGGAACCATAATTTAGCAAGCAAAGCCAATTGACACCCTGCTTACACAAACCAAGAAAAATACGTACATTGAACATGCTGCTTCCTTTAAATGCATGGGCTTACAGTTAGATCCACCTCTCTGACATTAAACACATATCTATACAAAACCTGAATAAAAAATAAATCACCTCTTATTCTAGGTCAACAGAATATCCAGCTTTATGTTATACTCCACTAGGGCAGTGATAGGTAAAATGGCATTCCTATCTCAATTAGAATACAACCTGTCTCTTGTCACAGCTGTCTGAGAAAAGAACATAATATATATATAAGCCATTTCAAACAAAATATATACACTCATCAGCCTCCCCTCCAGATATAAACACCATTGTGGCTTTCAGTTAACAGAAGGAAGACTTATTATTTGCCTCCATACTGTTTAAACTCCAACACCCTGGCTTTTTTTCTCCATTACTGCTACAATCTCACCAAAGCCACCTTCTTGTCAACTAAGAAGTCATGACCAAAATGACCCTCTGGTTGAAACCCCTTCCACCAAAGTCAAAAGTATCAACCACAACCACTGCTTCTTCAGCTTAGGGCCTGAACTTTGGGAATCCCTTCCATCTCATCTCAAAGAAATAACTCCTGATTTAAAAGCATACTTATGTAATTAAGCTAAATATAAATTCTTTCCAATGGACACAACATAACACCTCATAGTAATAACCTATTTTGCAGTATTACAATCTAAGTTAAAACATACTTCACAACCAAGCCAAAACCAAATGTCTTCCTATAGGATACATACCATAACATCATCTGTACTCCTGTTTTCTTGCATTGTAGAAACTGTACATATATAAATATAAAAGAATATGTTGTAGTGTTTCCAACTAGTTCTAGAAGTATAAAGGTGAAGTAGTAAAAATGCTGTGTCCCTAACTTTTTATACTCATTTTATTATTTATAATAGTAAATAGGTTATCGATGTTACTTTCAGTCAACCATATTATATTCTTTGCTTTCTTGGTATTGTTTACATTCTTTGTTTTATGTGCTTTGTACCTCCAGGTTAACTGAAATTGGTCAATTGATATCAGTGCTCTATCCGAGTAAATAAATTCAAATAAATTAATAAATCCTAGCCCATCATTTATATATTTATCTACTGGTGTAGTACATTGATCACAACAAACCATTTGCAGGCATAGCCCGAGTCAAGTGTTTACAAGGATTTTAAGGTTTTTCACTCTCTTGTCAACTTTTAAATAATGCACATCAGTAATATAGGAAGTTGATGGGGGAGGGGTGCCAATGACAGAGTGTTCTATTTTTTACGCTAATGACAAGGTAATTGCTCCTAAAACATTTGTGTATATCAGATTGCATTATTTTTTACATTTTAGGTAAGCTCATTTCTACTTTACAATTTGTGTCTGATTTTAAGTGCCTTTTGAAAGGAGGCGGTGTCAGCAGGGTTAAAGACAATACTCAGCATTTACAGTCACCTGCGTATCTATACAATCAGACAATGGAGTGAGGTCTGACATAGGTTCATAGGTAGGTACTAGGCTATTGGCCCTAGGGCCTATATAAGCCTAGCCAAAAAATGTATCCTGGCTTTCACCACCCAAGAAAATTATTTTCCTGTGCCCCTGTCGAGCAGAGCCACAGAAGTGATCCCTGGGGTGAATTTCCCATTTCCCATCCAATCATCAAGATTTTTCTTGAAGAGTGTTAATGAGGTGTTCTGTTTGACATAGACAGGTAGTCTGTTCCAGAGTATGGGAAGTCTCTGGGACAGGAATCTATCCCTCCAGCATGTTCTGTTTATTGTGGTGACAAGGTTTAGGTCCCTAGAGCGTGTAGTTCAGAGGGATTGGGATTTCTTTAAGTGGAGCATGTTCAACAGCCCTGGGTTAGACATAGCTTTGTATGTTAGGCAGAGATCGCCCCTGGGTAGGTGATATGCGATGGAGTAAAGTTGTAGTTTTTTGAGATGGTCTGCATAGGGCATCTGTTTGAGGCCAGTAATCCTCTTTGTGAGGCATTTCTGTGGTCTTTCTAGTTGTTGTAGATGTCTTGTGAGGTACATACCAAAAGGGGCGTTGTACTCTATAATGGGTCTAATGAGTGATGAGCAGAGGGGAACAATGACCTCTTTTTTTCTGGATGAGAATCCTTTTGTGATGAGGATTTCCTGACCACTGTGGCGATGTGATTATCAAAGGAGAGACTACTGTCCACCTGTGTCCCAAGGTCTCATCACATTTTTGGCATTAAGTAGACTACCAGCTATGTGGTAGTTCATGGGTACAGAGTTTTTAAAAAAGGGGATGACAATACACTTTTTGGCATTGAGCTTCAGGCCATGGTTTTGACACCAGGTATCTGTCTCAGTGAGGCCCTTTTGTAGTTTGTCCACATCATTAGGAGTTTCGGTTATGGCTCCTAGTTTGCAGTCATCTGCAAACTTTGTTAACCAAAGACCTTGTGTGTTAGCCTGCACTTCAGAGAAGTAGATACCAAACAGGAGAGGACCCAGGACTGAACCCTGTGGTACTCCACTTGTCACTGGTCTGAAGTCGGATTTGGAATCCGCTACTTACACATGTGAAAAAGACGTGCCAAAAAAATGAGTGACGCCAAGGTACATCCATGAAGGATTCCATTTTTCACCAAAAAAAAACTACTCTTGTAGAACTGGAGTTCCTTCTGTTATTTCATCTAATACTAAAGTGTTTCAGAAACAGGATACTTGTTTTGTACAACTACTGTAACAGTTCTAAGTTTCAGACACAAGATAGAATATTCTACCATATCAAAAAAGGGAGAAATAATTCTTGTACAGAATTATCACCAGAGCAAGATGTAAGCATATGTCTACTGCTGCACATAAACTCAAATCAAAAAACAGGATATCGATCTGCGGAGAAATAAATATGGAAAACAGCTAATGTCCTAGCATATACATTTTTTTTTAGTTTTAACTAAACTTTAGTTTTCTTGGCTAACCATATTAAGCATCCTAGGTAAACAGTGCCTGTTTGGACATGTAACCTAAGCAATGAAATTTAAGAGCTCACACAAAATGTAACAGCATAGCATAGCTAATGTAAGAAATATTGTGACAAAACATTAATTAAACAACTATAACAAAAAATATTAAAGAAAAAAAATGATATTTCATGTCCAGTAACATTTAAATAATACTGAATCTTTTGCTGGAAAGCAGCTAAACATGAAGAGTGGGAGGAGGTGTTTGCTGCTGTCTCCTCCTCACTGAGTCTCTCTGTAAGGCAGGAGACCAGAGAACGGCAGCCCCAGGGAGTGTGCTGTGTTAACCCGTAATGTGCAGTAACTTTAAATAGAAGCATGGACAGGAGCACGCAGAATGCCATAAAGAGGAAAGGCACAGCAGGCCTGAGATAGCCCAGAACATTTGGACAAAAAATGTAATGTTAGAATATACTCTGACACCTAAAATCACCCTGTGATAATACCCATGTCAGTATATACCCTGCCACTTGTAACCACTCATAGCTAATATCCATGTTAGAATATACCCTGCTACATGTAACCATGCTGTGGTAATACGCATGATAGAATATACCCTGCCACTTATAACCACTCTGTAATAATACCCTGCTCCATGTAACCACTCTGTGCTAATATCCATGTTAGAATATTCCTTGGTACTTGTAACCACACTGTGGTAATACCCATGTTAAAATATACCCTGCCACTTGTAACCACTCCATGCTAATACACATGTTCGAATATACCCTACCATGTATAACCACTCTATACTAATACCTATTTTAGAATATACCCTGCCACTTGAAACCACTCTGTGCTAATACCCATATTAGAATATACCACACTAATTGTAACCATTCTGTGGTAATAGCCATATTAGAATATACCCTGCCACTTGTAACCAAATACCCATGTTAGAAAATACCCAGCTAACCACGTTAGAATATACCCAGCCATTTGTAACCTCTCTGTGCTAATACCCATATTAGAATATACCCTGCCACTTATAACCACTCCGTACTAATACCCATAGTAGAATATAGCCTGCTACTTGTAACCACTCTGTGCTAATACCCACATTAGAATATACCCTGCCACGTATAACCACTCTGTACTAATACCCAAGTTAGAACATACCCTGTCACTTGTACCCACTCTGTTCTAATACCAATGTTAGAATATACCCTACCACGTATAACCACTCTATACTAATACCTATTTTAGAATATACCCTGCCACTTGAAACCACTCTGTTCTAATACCAATGTTAGAATATACCCTGCCCGGTTATAACCACTCTGTACTAATACCCATGTTAAAATATACCCTCCCACTCATAGCCACTCTGTGTTAATACCCATGTTAGAAAATTAAGTAAAACTTATAGCCACTCTCTACTAATACTCATGTTAGAATATACCCTGCCACTTTTAACCACTCTATGCTAATATCCATGTTAGAATATTCCCTGCCACTTATCACCACTCTGTATTAATACCCATGTTAGAATATACCCTGCAAATTATAACCACTCTATGCTCTTACCCATGTTAGAATATACCCTGCCACCTATACCCATACTGTTCTAATAGCCATGTTAGAATATACTCTGCTACTTATGACCACTCTGCCCTAATAGTCATGTTAGAATAGACCCTGCTGCTTATAACCACTCTATGCAAATACCATGTTAGAAAATACCCTGCCAATTATAATCAATCTGTGCTAATATCCTTGTTAGAATATTCACTGCCACTTCTAACCACTCTGTGCGAATACCCATGTTCGAATATACCCTGTCACTTACAACTACTCTGTGCTAATACCCATTTTAGAATATACCCTGCCACTTACAACTCTGTGCTAATACCCAGGTTAGAATATACCCTGCCACTTGTAACCACTCTCTACTAATACCCATGTTAGCGTATACCCTGACACTTATAACCACTCTGTGCTAATATCCATATTAGAATACATCCCGCTACTTATAAACACTCTGTACTAATACCCATGTTAGACAATACCCTGCCACTTATAACAACTCTGTGCTAATACCCAAGTTAGAATATACCCAACCACTTATAACCACTCTGTGTTAATACCCATGCTAGAATATACCCTGCCATTTACAACCACTCTGTGCTAATACCCATGTTAGAATATAGCCTGCCACTTACAACCTCTCTCTGCTAATACCCATGTTAGAACATACCCTGCTACTTATAACCACTCTGTGCTAATACCAATGATAGAATACATCCTGCCACTTATAACCACTCTGTTCTAATACCCATCTTAGAATACAGCTTACCACTTATAACAACTCTGTGTTAATACCCATGTTAAAATATACCCTGCTACTTATAACTACTCTGTGGTAATACCCATGTTAGAATATTGCCTGCCACTTATAACCACTCTATGTTAATACGCGTATTAGAATATACTGCTATACCCATGTTAGAATATACCGGCTACTACTTATAACCAGTCTGTGCTAACAAAATGTTAGAATATACTCTGCTACTTATAACCACTCTGTGCTAATACCCATGTTAGAACATATCCTGCTATTAATAACCACTCTGTGCTAATACCAATGTTAGAATATGCATTGCCACTTATAACCAGTCAAAGCTTATACCCATGTTAGAATATATCCTGCTAATTGTAACGTCTCTGTGCTAATACCAATGTCAGACTATATCCTGCTCCTAGTAACCACTCTGTGCTAATACCCGTGTTAGAAAATACCCTGCCAATTATAACCACTCTGTGCTAATACTCATTTTAGAATATTCACTGCCACTTGTAACCAGTCTGTGCTAATACCCATGTAAGAATATACCCTGCCACCTCTAACCACTCTGTGCTAACTCCAGTGTTAGAATATACCCTGCTTCTAATAACCAATCTGTGCTAATACCCATGTTAGAATATACCCTGCAACTTGCAATCAGTCTGTGCTAATACCCATGTTAGACTATTAACTGCCACTTATAACCACTCAGTGCTAATACCCATATTAGAATATACCCTATTTATACCCACTGTGTGAAAATACCCATGTCGGAATATACCCTGCGACTTGTAACCATTCTGTGCTAATACTCATGTTAGAATATTCACTGCTACTTATAACCAGTCTAAGCTAATAACCATGTTAGAATATATGCTGCCACATATAATCACTCTGTGCTAATACCCATGTTAGAATATACCCTGTTACTTATAACCACTCTGTGCTAATACCCATTTTAGAATATATCCTGCCAGTTAAAACCACTCTGTGCTAAAACCCATGTTAGAATATACCCTGACACCTATAACCACTCTGTGCTAATACCCATGTTAGAATATACCCTGCTACTTATGACTACTCTGTGCTAATACCCATGATAGAATATACTCTGCTACATATAACCACTCTGTGCTAATACCCATGTCCGAATATACAGTGCCACTTGTAACCACACTGTGCTAATACCCATGTTAGAATATACCCTGTCACCTATAACCATGCTATGCTAATACCCATGTTAGAGTATACCCTGCCACCTATAACCACTCTGTGCTAATACCCATGTTAGAATATACCATGCCAGCTATAACCACTCTATGATAATACCCATGTTAGAAAATACCCTGCTACTTATAACCACTCTGTGCTAATAACCATGTTAGAATAAACCCTGCTACTTATAACCACTGTGCGATAATACCCATGTCAGAATATACCCTGCCACTTGTAACCACTCTGTGTTAATACCCATGTTAGAATATTCAATGCCACTTGTAACCACTCTGTGCTAATACCCATGTTAGAATATTCACTGCCACTTATAATCAGTCTAAGCTTATACCCATGTTAGAATATACCCTACTCCTTGTAACCACTCTGTGCTAATACCCATGTTAGAATGTACCTTGCTACATGTAACCATTCTGTGTTAATACCCATGTTAGAATAAATCCTGCCACTTATAACCACTCTTTATTAATTCCCTTGTTAAAAAATACCCTGCTACTTTAAACCACTCTGTGCTAATACCCATGTTAGAATATACCCTGCCACATGTAACCACTCTGTGCTAATACCCATATTAGAATATATACTGCCACTTATAACAACTCTGTACTAATACCCATGTTAGAATATACCCAGCTGCTTGTAGCCACTCTGTGCTATTACCCATGTTAGAATATACCCTACTACGTTTAACCACTTTGTGCTAATACCCATTTTAGAATGTAGCTTTTCACTTATAACCACTCTGTACTAATACCATGTTAGAATAAACCATGCTACTTATAACCACTCTGTGCTAATACCCAGCTTAGAATATACGCTGTCACTTCTAACCACTTTGTGCTAACACCCACATAGAATATTCACTGCCACTTGTAACCACTCTTGGCTAATACCCATGTTAGAACATACACTGGCAATTATAAACACTCTGTGCTAATATCCATGTTAGAATATACCGTGCTACTTACAACCACTCTGTGCTAATACCCATGTTAGAATATTCCCTGCCACTTATAACCACTCTGTGCTAATATCCATGTTTGAATATACCCTGCCCCTTGTAACCACTGTGTGCTAATACCCATATTAGAATACACCCTGCTACTTAGAACAACTCTGTACTAATAACCATGTTAAAATATACCCTGCTAATTGTAATCAGTCTATGCTAATACCCTTATTAGAATCTGTGCTAACACCCATGCAAGAATATACCCTGCCACTTATAAGCACTATGTGTTAATACCCATGTTAGAATACACCCTGCCACTTATGACCACTCCTTACTAATACCCATGTTAGAAAAAAAACATGCTACTTATAACCACTCTGTGTTAATCCCATGTTAGAATATTCACTGCCACTTATAACCACTCTGTGCTTATACTCATGTTAGAATATACCCTGCCACTTATAACCAGTCTGTGCTAATACCCATGTTAGAATGTACCCTGCTACATATGACCAGTCTAAGCTTATACCCATGTTAGAATATACCCTGCTACTTGTAACTTCTCTGTGCTAATACCCACGTTAGAATATACCCTGCTACTTATACCAACTCTGCGTTAATACTCATGTTAGAATATCCCGTTAATTATAATCACCCTGTGATAATACCCATGTCAGAATATATCCTGCCACTTATAACTACTCTGAGCTAATATCCATGTTAGAAAATACCCAGCTACTTGTAACCACTCTGTACTAATACCCATGTTAAAATATACCCTGCTCCTTGTAACCACTCTGTGCTAATACCCATATTAGAATATACCCTGCTCCTTGTAACCACTCTGTGCTAATACCCATGTTAGAATATACCCTGCCACTTATAACCACTCTGTGCTAAGACCCATGTTAGATAGAATATAACCTGCCACTTGAACGACTCCATACTAATGCCCATGTTAGACTATACCCTGCCATGAACAACCACTCTGTACTAATACACATGTTAGAATATACCCTGCTACATGTAACCACTCTGTGCTAATACCCATGCTAAAATATACCCTGACACCTATAACCACAAAGTGCTAATACCCATGTTAGAATATACCCTGCCACTTGCAATTAATCTGTGCTAATACCCATGTTAGAATATACCCTGCTGCTTGTAAACACTCTGTGCTAATACCAGTGTTAGAATATACACTGCCGCATATTACCACTCTGTATTAATACCCATGTTAAAATAAATCATGCTACCTGTAATGACTCTGTCCTAATACCCATGTTAGAATATAGCCTGCCACTTATAAATACTCTGTGATAATACCCATGTTAGAATATACCCTGTCACTTATAACCACTCTGTGCTAATACTCATGTTGGAATATTCACTACCACTTGTAAACAGCCTGTACTAATACCCATGTTAGAATATACCCTGCTACTTGTAACCACTCTGTGCTAATTCCCAGGTTAGAATATTCACTGCCACTTGTAACCAGTCTGTGCTAATCCACGATAGAATATACCCTGCCACCTCTAACCACTCTGTGCTAATTCCAATGTTAGAATATACCCAGGCATGTGTAACCACCCTGTGCTAATACCCATGTTAGAATATAGCCTGCTACCTATAACCACTCTGTGCTATTACCCACGTTAGAATATACCCTGGCACTTATAATCACTCTGTGCTAATACCCATGTTAGAATATACACTGCTACTTATAACCACTCTGTGATAAAACCCATGTCAGAATATACCATGCCACTTTTAACCACTCAGTGCTAATACCCATACTAGATTACTCACTGAAACTTATAACCAGTCTTAAGCTAATACCCATGTTAGCATATACCCAGCTACTTATAAAAACTCTGTGCTATTACCCATGTTAGAATATCCCCTGCCACTTATACTCACCCTGTGATAATACACATGTTGGAATATACCCTGCCACTTTTAACCAAATACCCATATTAAAATATACCCTGGCACTTATAACCACTCTGTGCTAATACCCATGGTGGAATATACCTTGCTATTTGTAACCACTCTGTGCTAACACCCATGTTAGATTATACCCTGACACTTATAACCACTCTTTGCTAACACCCATGTTAGAATGTAGCTTTCCACTTATACCCACTCTGTGTTAATCCCCATGTTAAAATATACCCTACCACTTATAACAACTCTGCGCTAATACCCATGTTAGAATATACCCTACTACTTATAATCAATGTGTGCAAATACCCATGTTAGAATATACTCTGCTACTTATAACAACTCTGTGCTAATACCCATGTCAGAATATACCCTGCCACTTATCACCCTTCTGTGCTTATACCCATGTTAGAATATTCACTGCCACGTATTACTTGTCTAAGCTAATACCCATGTTAGAATATGCCATGCCACTTATAAATACTCTGTGCTAATACCCATGTTAGAACATACCCTGCCACTTATAACCACTCTGTGCTAATTCCCATGTTAGAATATACCCTGCTACTTATAACCACTCTGTGCTAATAGCCATATTAAAATATCCCTGGCTACTTATAAAAAACCCTGTGATAATACCCATTTCAGAATATACCCTGCCACTTTTAACTACTCTGAGCTAATATCCATGTTAGAAAATGCTCTGCTACTTGTAACCACTCTGTGCTAATACCCATGTTAGGGTATGCCCCGCCACTTAAAACCACTACGTACTAATACCCATGTCTGAATATACCCTGCTACTTAAAACCACTCTGTACTCTTACCCAAGTAAGAATATACCCTCCCTCTTGTAACCTCTCTGTTCTACTACTCATGTTAGAATATACCCTGCTACTTATAACCACTCTGTGCTAATACCCGTGTTAAATTATAACCTTCCAGTTATACCCACTCTGTGTCAACAGCCATGTTAGAATATACCCTACCTCCTATTACCACTCTGTGCTAATACCCATGTTAGAATATACCCTGCTACTTATGACCACTCTGTGCTAATACCCATGTTAGAATATACCCTGCCACTTTTAACCAAATACCCATATTAAAATATACCCTGCTACTTTTAACCACTCTGTGCTAATACCCATGTGAGAATATACCCTGCCACTTGTAACCAATCTGTGCTTATACCCATGGTAGAATATACCCTGCCACTTGTAACCACTCTGTGCTAATACCCATGGTGGAATATACCTTGCTACTTGTAACCACTCTGTGCTAACACCCATGTTAGATTATACCCTAACACTTAAAACCACTCTTTGCTAACACCCATGTTAGAATGTAGCTTTCCATTTATACCCACTCTGTGTTAATCCCCGTGTTAAAATATACCCTGCCACTTAAAACAACTCTGTGCTAATACCCATGTTAGAATATACCCTACTACTTACAACCAGCCTGTGCTAATACCCATGTTAGAATATACTCTGCTACTTATAACCACTCAGTGCAAATACCCATGTTAGATTATTCACTGAAACTTATAAACAGTCTTAAACTAATACCCATGTTAGCATATACCCAGCTACTTAGAATATTCACTGCCACTTGTAACCAGTCTGTGCTAATCCACATGTTAGAATATACCCTGACACCTCTAACTACTCTGTGCAAATTCCAATGCTAGTATATGCTGATTCCAATGTTAGAATATACCCTGCCTCTTATAAGCACTCTGTGCTAATACCCATCTTAGCATATACCCTTCTACTTATAACCACTCTGTGCTAATACCCATCTCAGAATATACCCTGCCATGTGTAACCACCCTGTGCTAATACCCATGTTAGAATATACCCTGCCACCTATAACCACTCAGTGCTATTACCCATGTTAGAATATACCCTGGCACTTATAACCAATCCGTGCTTATACCCATGTTAGAAGATACGCTGCTACTTATAACCACTCTGTGATAAAACCCATGTCAGAATACACCATGCCACTTTTAACCACTCAGTGCTAATACCCATGCTAGATTATTCACTGAAACGTATAACCAGTCTTAAGCTAATACCCATGTTAGCATATACCCAGCTACTTATAAAAACTCTGTGCTATTACCCATGTTAGAATATCCCCTGCCACTTATACTCACCCTGTGATTATACGCATGTTGGAATATACCCTGCCACTTTTAACCAAATACCCATATTAAAATATACCCTGCTACTTTTAAACACTCTGTGCTAATACCCATGTTAGAATATACCCTGCCACTTGTAACCCCTCTGTGCTAATACCCATGGTAGAATATACCCTGCCACTTGTAACCACTCTGTGCTAATACCCATGGTGGAATATACCTTGCTACTTGTAACCACTCTGTGCTAACACCCATGTTAGATTATACCCTGACACTTATAACCACTCTTTGCTAACACCCATGTTAGAATATAGCTTTCCACTTATACCCACTCTGTGTTAATCCCCGTGTTAAAATATACCCCGCCACTTAAAACAACTCTGTGCTAATACCCATGTTACAATATACCCTACTACTTATAACCAGTCTATGCTAATATCCATGTTAGAATATAGTCTGCTACTTATAACCACTCTGTGCTAATACCCATGTTAGAATATACCCTGCCGCTTATCACCCCTCTGTGCCAATACCCATATTAGAATATGTATTACTTGTCTAAGCTAATCCCCATGTTAGAATATGCCATGCCACTTACAAAATACTCTGTGCTAATACCCATGTTGTTCTAATACTCATGTTAGAATATACCCTGCTACTTGTAACTACTCTGTACTAATACCCATTATAGAATATACCCTGCTCCTTGTAACCACTCTGTGCTAATACCCATGTTAGAATATACCCTGGTACTTGTACCCACTCTGTGCTAATACCCATGTTGGAATGTACCCTGCTACTTGTAACGACTTTGTGCTAATACCCATGTCAGAATACACCCTACCACCTATAAACACTCTGTTCTAATACCCATAATAGAATATACCCTGCTACTTATAACCACTCTATGCTAATACCCATGTATGAAAATACCATATAACTTATATCCAGTCTGTGTTAATACCCATGTTAGAATATTCTCTGCCACTTCTAACTAGTCTGTGCTAATTCCAGTGTTAGAATATACCCTGCCACTTATAACTACTCTGTACTAATATCATATTAAAATATAGCATGCTACTTGTAATCAATATGTGCTAATACTCATGTAAAAATGTTCACTGCCACTTACAACTACTTTGTGGTAATACCCAAGTTAGAATATACCCTGCCACTTATAAACTGTCTGTGATAATACCCATGTTAGAATATAACCTGCCACTTACCACTCTTTGCTTATACCCATGTTAAAATATACCTTCTACTTATAACCACTCTGTGCTAATACCCATGTCAGTATATACCCTGCCACTTGTAACCCCTCTGTGCTAATACCCATGTTAGAATATACTCTGCCACCTATAACCACTCTGGGCTAGTACCCATGTTAGAATATACCCTGCCACTTATAACCACTCTGGGCTAGTACCCATGTTAGAATATACCCTGCCACTTAAAACCACTCTGTGCTAATACCCATGTTACAATATACCCTGCTACTTATAACCACTTTGTGATAATACCCATGTCAGAATATACCCTGTCACTTGTAACCACTCTGTGCTAATACCCATGTTAGAATATTCACTGCCACTTATAACCAGTCTAAGCTAATACCCATGTTAGAATATACCCTGCTACTTGAAACCACTCTGCGCTAATACCCATGTTAGAATATACCCAGCCACTTATAACCACTCTGTGGTAATAGCCATGTTGGAATATACCCTCTACTTATAACCACTCTGTGCTAATACCCATGTTAGAATATCCCCTGTCACTTATAACCACCCTGTGATAATACCATGTCACAATACACCATGCCACATATAAACACTGTGAGCTAATACCCATCTTGGAATATACACTGCCACTTAAAACCACTCTGTGCTAATACCCATGTTACAATATACCCTGCTACTTATAACCACTCTGTGATAATACCCATGTTAGAGTATACCCTGCCACTTAAAACCACTACGTACTAATACGCATGTTAGAATATACCCTGCTACTTATAACCATTCTGTGCTATTATCCAAGTAAGAATATACCCTGCCTCTTGTAGCCACTCTGTTCTAATACTCATGTTAGAATATACCTGCTACTTGTAATCACTCTGTACTAATACCCATGTTAGAATATGCCCTTGTACTTTTAACCACTCTGTGCTAATACCATTGTTAGAATATACCCTGCTACATATAACGACTCTGTTCTAATACCCATGTTAGAATATCCCTGCCACCTATAACCACTCTATGCCAATACCCATGTTAGAAAATACCCTGCCAGTTATAACCACTCTGTGCTAATACTCATGTTAGAATATTCACTGCCACTTGTAACCAGTCTGTGCTAAACCCCATGTTAGAATATACCCTGCCACCTCTAACCACTCTGTGCTAATTCCAATGTTAGAATATACCCTGTCACTTATAAGCAGTCTGTACTAATACCCATCTTATAATATTCCCTGCTACTTATGACAACTGTTTGCTAATACCCATGATAGAATATACCCTTCTACTTATAACCACACTGTACTAATACCCATGTCAGAATATACCTTACCACTTGTAACCACTCTGTGCTAATACCCATGTTAGAATATACACTGCCACTATAACCCATCTGTGCTAATACCCATGTTAGAATATACCCTCTACTTAAACCCACTCTGTGCTAATACCCATGTTAGAATATCCCTTGATACTTATAACCACCCTGTGATAATACTACTTATAACCACCCTGTGATAATACCAATGTCAGAATATACCCTGCCACTTTTAACCACTCAGTGCTAATACCCATGCTAGATTATTCACTGAAACTTATAACCAGTTTAAGCTAATACCCATGTTAGCATATACCCAGCAACTTATAAAAACTCTGTGCTAATACCCATGTTAGAATATCCCCCGCCACTTATACCCATCCTGTGAAAATACACATGTTAGAATATACCCTGACACTTTTAACCAAATACCCATATTAAAATATACCCTGCTACTTTTAACAACTCTGTGCTAATACCCATGTTAGAATATACCCTGCCACTTTAACCACTCTGTGCTAATACCCATGGTAGAATATACCCTGCCACTTGTAACCACTCTGTGCTAATACCCATGGTGGAATATACCTTGCTACTTGTAACCACTCTGTGCTAACACCCATGTTAGATTATACCCTGACACTTATAACCACTCTTTGCTAACACCCATGTTAGAATGTAGCTTTCCACTTATACCCACTCTGTGTTAATCCCCATGTTAAAATATACCCCACCACTTATACCCATCCTGTGAAAATACACGTTAGAATATACCCTGCTACTTTTAACCAAATACCCATATTAAAATATACCCTGCTACTTTTAACAATTCTGTGCTAATACTCATGTTAGAATATACCCTGCCACTTGTAACCACTCTGTGCTAATATCCATGGTAGAATATACCTTGCCACTTGTAACCACTTTGTGCTAATACCCATGGTGGAATATACCTTGCTACTTGTAACCACTCTGTGCTAACACCCATGGTAGATTATACCGACACTTAAAACCACTCTTTGCTAACACACATGTTAGAATGTAGCTTTCCACTTATACCTACTCTGTGTTAATCCCCATGTTAGAATATACCCTGCCACTTTTAACCAAATACCCATATTAAAATATACCCTGCCACTTGTAACCACTCTATGCTAATACCCATGGTGGAATATACCTTGCTACTTGTAACCACTCTGTGCTAACACCCATGTTAGATTATACCCTGACACTTAAAACCACTCTTTGTGAACACCCATGTTAGAATGTAGCTTTCCACTTATACCCACTCTGTATTAATCCCCGTGTTAAAATATACCCTGCCACTTATAACAACTCTGTGCTAATACCCATGTTAGAATATACTCTACTATTTATAACCAGTCTGTGCTAATACCCATGTTACAATATACTTTGCTACTTATAACCACTCAGTGCAAATACCCATGCTAGATTATTCACTGAAACTTATAACCAGTCTTAAGCTAATACCCATATTAGCATATACCCAGCTACTTAGAATATTCACTGCCACTTTAACCAGTCTGTGCCAATCCACATGTTAGAATATACCCTGACACCTCTAACCACTCTGTGCTAATTCCAATGTTAGAATATGCTAATTCCAATGTTAGAATATACCCTGCCACTTATAAGCACTCTGTGCAAATACCCATCTTAGCATATACCCTTCTACTTATAACCACTCTGTGCTAATACCCATCTCAGAATATACCCTGCCATGTGTATCCACCCTGTGCTAATACCCATGTTAGAATATACCCTGTCACCTATAACCACTCAGTGCTATTACCCATGTTAGAATATACCCTGGCACTTATAAACATTCCGTACTTATACCCATGTTAGAATATACGCTGCTACTTATAACCACTCTGTGATAAAACCCATGTCAGAATACACCCTGCCACTTTTAACCACTCAGTGCTAATACCCATGCTAGATTATTCACTGAAACTTATAACCAGTCTTAAGCTAATACCCATGTTAGCATATACCCAGCTACTTATAAAAACTCTGTGCTATTACCCATGTTAGAATATCCCCTGCCACTTATACTCACCCTGTGATAATACACATGTTGGAATATACCCTGCCACTTTTAACCAAATACCCATATTAAAATAAACCCTGCTACTTTTAAACACTCTGTGCTAATACCCATGTTAGAATATACCCTGCCACTTGTAATCACTCTGTGCTAATACCCATGGTAGAATATACCCTGCCACTTGTAACCACTCTGTGCTAATACCCATGGTGGAATATGCCTTGCTACTTGTAACCACTCTGTGCTAACACCCATGTTAGATTATACCCTGCCATTTATAACCACTCTTTGCTAACACCCATGTTAGAATGTAGCTTTCCACTTATACCCACTCTGTGTTAATCCCCGTGTTAAAATATACCCCGCCACTTAAAACAACTCTGTGCTAATACCCATGTTAGAATATACTCTGCTACTTATCACCCCTCTGTGCCAATACCCATGTTAGAATATGTATTACTTGTCTAAGCTAATACCCATGTTAGAATATGCCATGCCACTTGCAAAATACTCTGTGCTAATACCCATGTTAGAATATACCCTGCAATTTATAACCACTCTGTGCTAATACACATTTGAATATACCCTGCTGCTTACAACCACTCTGTGCTAATGCCCATGGCCATGTTAGAATATTCAATGCCACTTATAACCCGTCTAAGCTTATACCTGTGTTCGAATATACCCACTTACTTGTAACCACTCTGTGCTAATACCCATGTTAGAATATACCCTGGTACTCGTACCCACTCTGTGCTAATTCCCATGTTGGAATGTACCCTGCTACTTGTAACGACTCTGTGCTAATACCCATGTCAGAATATACCCTGCCACCTATAAACACTCTGTTCTAATACCCATAATAGAATATACCCTGCTACTTATAACCACTCTATGCTAATACCCATGTATGAAAATACCATGTAACTTATATCCAGTCTGTGCTAATACCCATGTTAGAATATTCTCTGCCACTTCTAACCAGTCTGTGCTAATTCCAGTGTTAGAATATACCCTGCCACTTATAACTACTCTGTACTAATATCCATATTAGAATATAGCATGCTACTTGTAATCAATCTGTGCTAATACCCATGTAAGAATATTCACTGCCACTTACAACTACTTTGTTCTAATACCCAAGTTAGAATATACCCTGCCACGTATAAACTGTCTGTGATAATACCCATGTTAGAATATACCCTGCCACTTACCACTCTTTGCTTATACCCATGTTAAAATATACCTTCTACTTATAACCACTCTGTGCTAATACCCATGTCAGTATATACCCTGCCACTTGTAACCCCTCTGTGTTAATACCCATGTTACAATATACCCTGCTACTTAAAACCACCCTGTGATAATACCCATGTCAGAATATACCCTGTCACTTGTAACCACTTTGTGCTAATACACATTTGAATATACCCTGCTACTTACAACCACTCTGTGCTAATGCCCATGGCCATGTTAGAATATTCAATGCCACTTATAACCCGTCTAAGCTTATACCTGTGTTCGAATATACCCACTTACTTGTAACCACTCTGTGCTAATACCCATGTTAGAATATACCCTGGTACTCGTACCCACTCTGTGCTAATTCCCATGTTGGAATGTACCCTGCTACTTGTAACGACTCTGTGCTAATACCCATGTCAGAATATACCCTGCCACCTATAAACACTCTGTTCTAATACCCATAATAGAATATACCCTGCTACTTATAACCACTCTATGCTAATACCCATGTATGAAAATACCATGTAACTTATATCCAGTCTGTGCTAATACCCATGTTAGAATATTCTCTGCCACTTCTAACCAGTCTGTGCTAATTCCAGTGTTAGAATATACCCTGCCACTTATAACTACTCTGTACTAATATCCATATTAGAATATAGCATGCTACTTGTAATCAATCTGTGCTAATACCCATGTAAGAATATTCACTGCCACTTACAACTACTTTGTTCTAATACCCAAGTTAGAATATACCCTGCCACGTATAAACTGTCTGTGATAATACCCATGTTAGAATATACCATGCCACTTACCACTCTTTGCTTATACCCATGTTAAAATATACCTTCTACTTATAACCACTCTGTGCTAATACCCATGTCAGTATATACCCTGCCACTTGTAACCCCTCTGTGCTAATACCCATGTTACAATATACCCTGCTACTTATAACCACCCTGTGATAATACCCATGTCAGAATATACCCTGTCACTTGTAACCACTCTGTGCTAATACACATTTGAATATACCCTGCTACTTACAACCACTCTGTGCTAATGCCCATGGCCATGTTAGAATATTCAATGCCATTTACAACCCGTCTAAGCTTATACCTGTGTTCAAATATACCCACTTACTTGTAACCACTCTGTGCTAATACCCATGTTAGAATATACCCTGGTACTCGTACCCACTCTGTGCTAATACCCATGTTGGAATGTACCCTGCTACTTGTAACGTCTCTGTGCTAATACCCATGTCAGAATATACCCTGCCACCTATAAACACTCTGTTCTAATACCATAATAGAATATACCCTGCTACTTATAACCACTCTATGCTAATACCCATGTATGAAAATACCATGTAACTTATATCCAGTCTGTGCTAATACCCATGTTAGAATATTCTCTGCCACTTCTAACCAGTCTGTGCTAATTCCAGTGTTAGAATATACCCTGCCACTTATAACTACTCTGTACTAATATCCATATTAGAATATAGCGTGCTACTTGTAATCAATCTGTGCTAATACCCATGTAAGAATATTCACTGCCACTTACAACTACTTTGTTCTAATACCCAAGTTAGAATATACCCTGCCACGTATAAACTGTCTGTGATAATACCCATGTTAGAATATACCCTGCCACTTACCACTCTTTGCTTATACCCATGTTAAAATATACCTTCTACTTATAACCACTCTGTGCTAATACCCATGTCAGTATATACCCTGCCACTTGTAACCCCTCTGTGCTAATACCCATGTTACAATATGCCCTGCTACTTATAACCACCCTGTGATAATACCCATGTCAGAATATACCCTGTCACTTGTAACCACTCTGAGCTAATACCCATGTTAGAATATTCACTCCCACTTATAACTAGTCTAAGCTAGAATATTCCCTGCTACTTGTAACCACTCTGCGCTAATACCCATGTTAGAATATACCCAGCCACTTATAACCACTCTGTGATAATAGCATGTCAGAATATACCATGCCACATATAAATATTCTTAGCTAATACCCGTCTTGGAATATACACTTCCACTTAAAACCACTCTGTGCTAATACCCATGTTACAATATACCCTGCTACTTATAACCACTATGTGCTATTACCCAAGTAAGAATATACCCTGCTTCTTGTAACCACTCTGTTCTAATACTCATGTTAGAATATCCCTGCTACTTGTAACCACTCTGTACTAATACCCATGTTAGAATATACCCTGGTACTTGTAACCACTCTGTGCTAATACCCTTGTTAGAATATACCCTGCTACATATAACAACTTTGTTCTAATACCCATGTTAGAATTTCCCTGCCACCTATAACCACTCTATGCCAATACACATGTTAGAAAATACCCTGCCAGTTATAACCACTCTGTGCTAATACTCATGTTAGAATATTCACTGCCACTTGTAACCAGTCTGTGCTAAACCCCATGTTAGAATATACCCTGCCACCTCTAACCACTCTGTGCTAATTCCAATGTTGGAATATACCCTGCCACTTATAAGCAGTCTATGCTAATACCCATCTTAGAATATACCCTTCTACTTATAACCACTCTGTGCTAATACCCATGTCAGAATATACCCTGCCACTTGTAACCACTCTGAGCTAATACCCCTGTTAGAATATACCCTGCCACTATAACCCCTCTGTGCTAATAGCCCTGTTAGAATATAGCCTGCCACTTATAACCACTCTGTGCTAATACCCATGTTAGAATATACCCTCTACTTATAACCACTCTGTGCTAATACCCATGTTAGAATATCCCCTGCCACTTATAACCACCCTGTGATAATACCCATGTCAGAATATACCCTGACACTTATAACCACTCTGAGCTAATACCCATGTTAGAATATACTGTGCCACTTATAACTTCTACATGCTAATACCCATGTTAGAATATACCCGGCCACTTATAAACACTCTTTACTAATTCCCCTGTTAAAATATACCCTGCTACTTGTAACCACTCTGTGCTAATACCCCTGGTAGAATATACCCTGACACTTATATCCACTATATGCTGATACCCATGTTAGTATATACCCTGCTACTTCTAACCACTGTGTGCTAATACCCATGTTAGTATATACCCTGCCACTTGTAATTACTCTGTGCCAATACCCATGTTAGTATATACCCTGCTGCTTGTAATCACTCTGTGCTAATACCCATGTTAGAATATACCCTTCTCCTTGTAACCACTTTGTGCTAATACCCATGTTAGAATATACCCTGCCACTTGTAACCAAAACCCATGTTTGAATATGCCCTGCTACTTTTAACCACTTTGTGCTAATACCCATGTTAGAATATACCCTGAAACTTCTAAGCACTCTGTGCTAATACCCATGTTAGAATATACCCTGCCACTTGTAAACACTCTGTGCTAATACCCATGTTAGAATATACCCTCCCACTTATAACCACTCTGTGCAAATATTCATTTTAGAACATACCCTCCCACTTGTAACCACTCTTGTTCTTATATCCGTGTTAGAATATACCCTGCCACTTATAACCACTCACTGTTAATACCCACGTTAGAATACACCTTGCCACTTGTAGCCACTCTGTGATAATACCCAAGTTAGAATATACCCTGCTGCTTATAACCACTCACTGCTAATACCCAGGTTAGAATACACCTGCCACTTATAGCCACTCTGTGATAATACCCATGTTAGAAAATACCCTGCCACTTGTAACCACCTTGTGCTAATACCCATAATAGAATATATCCTGCCAGCTATGACCACACTGTGGTAATACCCATGTTAGAATATACCCTGCTACGTGTAACCACTCTGTGCTAATACCCATGTTAGAATATACCCTGTTACTTATAACCACTCTATGCTAATATCCATGTTAGAAAGTACCCTGCCACTTCAAACCACTCTGTGCTAATACCCATATTAGAATATACCCTGCCACTTATAACCATTCTGTACTAATACCCATGTCAGAATATACCCTGCTACGTTTAACCACTTTGTGCTAATACCCATGTTAGAATATACCCTGAAACTTCGAACCACTCTGTGCTAATACCCATGTTAAAATATACCCTGCCACTTATAACCACTCTATACTAATGTGCATGTTAGGGTATATGCAGCTACTTGTAAACGCTCTGTGCTAATACCCATGTTAGATTATACCCTCCCACTTATAACCACTCTGTAGTAATACCCATGTAGAACATACCCTGCCACTTATAACCACTCTGTTCTAATACCTGTGTTAGAATATACCCTGCCACTTATAACCACTCACTGCTAATACCCAGGTTAGAATACACCCTGCCACTTGTAGCCACTCTGTAATAATACCCATGTTAGAATATGCCCTGCCACCTGTAATCACTCTGTGCTAATACCCAAGGAAGAATATACCCTGTTACTTGTAACCACTTTGTGCTAATACCTAGGTTAGAATACTCCCTGCCACTTATAACCACTCTGTGTTAATACCCATGTTAGAATATAGCTTTCCACTTACAACCACTCTGCATTAATACCCATGTTAAAACATACCCTGCTACATATAACCACTCTCTGGTAATACCCTTGTTAAAATATTACCTGCCACTTATAACCACTCTGTGTTAATACCCAAGTTAGAATATACCCTGCTGCTTATAACCACTCACTGCTAATACCCAGGTTAGAATACACCTCCCACTTGTAGCCACTCTGTGATAATACCCATGTTAGAATATACCCTGCCACTTGTAACCACAGTGTGCTAATACCCATGGTAGAATATACCTTGCCACTTGTAACCACTTTGTGCTAATACCCATGGTGGAATATACCTTGCTACTTGTAACCACTCTGTGCTAACACCCATGATAGATTATACCGACACTTAAAACCACTCTTTGCTAACACACATGTTAGAATGTAGCTTTCCACTTATACCCACTCTGTGTTAATCCACATGTTAGAATATACCCTGCCACTTTTAACCAAATACCCATATTAAAATATACCCTGCCACTTGTAACCACTCTGTGCTAATACCCATGGTGGAATATACCTTGCTACTTGTAACCACTCTGTGCTAACACCCATGTTAGATTATACCCTGACACTTAAAACCACTCTTTGTGAACACCCATGTTAGAATGTAGCTTTCCACTTATACCCACTCTGTATTAATCCCCGTGTTAAAATATACCCTGCCACTTATAACAACTCTGTGCTAATACCCATGTTAGAATATACTCTACTATTTATAACCAGTCTGTGCTAATACCATGTTAGAATATACTTTGCTACTTATAACCACTCAGTGCAAATACCCATGCTAGATTATTCACTGAAACTTATAACCAGTCTTAAGCTAATACCCATGTTAGCATATACCCAGCTACTTAGAATATTCACTGCCACTTTAACCAGTCTGTGCTAATCCACATGTTAGAATATACCCTGACACCTCTAACCACTCTGTGCTAATTCCAATGTTGGAATATGCTAATTCCAATGTTAGAATATACCCTGCCACTTATAAGCACTCTGTGCAAATACCCATCTTAGCATATACCCTTCTACTTATAACCACTCTGTGCTAATACCCATCTCAGAATATACCCTGCCATGTGTATCCACCCTGTGCTAATACCCATGTTAGAATATACCCTGTCACCTATAACCACTCAGTGCTATTACCCATGTTAGAATATACCCTGGCACTTATAACCATTCCGTGCTTATACCCATGTTAGAATATACGCTGCTACTTATAACCACTCTGTGATAAAACCCATGTCAGAATACACCCTGCCAAATTTAACCACTCAGTGCAAATACCCATGCTAGATTATTCACTGAAACTTATAACCAGTCTTAAGCTAATACCCATGTCAGCATATACCCAGCTACTTATAAAAACTCTGTGCTATTACCCATGTTAGAATATCCCCTGCCACTTATACTCACCCTGTGATAATACACATGTTGGAATATACCCTGCCACTTTTAACCAAATACCCATATTAAAATATACCCTGCTACTTTTAAACACTCTGTGCTAATACCCATGTTAGAATATACCCTGCCACTTGTAATCACTCTGTGCTAATGCCCATGGTAGAATATACCCTGCCACTTGTAACCACTCTGTGCTAATACCCATGGTGGAATATGCCTTGCTACTTGTAACCACTCTGTGCTAACACCCATGTTAGATTATACCCTGACATTTATAACCACTCTTTGCTAACACCCATGTTAGAATGTAGCTTTCCACTTATACCCACTCTGTGTTAATCCCCGTGTTAAAATATACCCCGCCACTTAAAACAACTCTGTGCTAATACCCATGTTAGAATATACTCTGCTACTTATAACCACTCTGTGCTAATACCCATGTTAGAATATACCCTGCCACTTATCACCCCTCTGTGCCAATACCCATGTTAGAATATGTATTACTTGTCTAAGCTAATACCCATGTTAGAATATGCCATGCCACTTGCAAAATACTCTGTGCTAATACCCATGTTAGAATATACCCTGCAACTTATAACCACTCTGTGCTAATACACATTTGAATTTACCCTGCTACTTACAACCACTCTGTGCTAATGCCCATGGCCATGTTAGAATATTCAATGCCACTTATAACCCGTCTAAGCTTATACCTGTGTTCGAATATACCCACTTACTTGTAACCACTTTGTGCTAATACCCATGTTAGAATATACCCTGGTACTCGTACCCACTCTGTGCTAATACCCATGTTGGAATGTACCCTGCTACTTGTAACGGCTCTGTGCTAATACCCATGTCAGAATATACCCTGCCACCTATAAACACTCTGTTCTAATACCCATAATAGAATATACCCTGCTACTTATAACCACTCTATGCTAATACCCATGTATGAAAATACCATGTAACTTATATCCAGTCTGTGCTAATACCCATGTTAGAATATTCTCTGCCACTTCTAACCAGTCTGTGCTAATTCCAGTGTTAGAATATACCCTGCCACTTATAACTACTCTGTACTAATATCCATATTAGAATATAGCATGCTACTTGTAATCAATCAGTGCTAATACCCATGTAAGAATATTCACTGCCACTTACAACTACTTTGTTCTAATACCCAAGTTAGAATATACCCTGCCACGTATAAACTGTCTGTGATAACACCCATGTTAGAATATACCCTGCCACTTACCACTCTTTGCTTATACCCATGTTAAAATATACCTTCTACTTATAACCACTCTGTGCTAATACCCATGTCAGTATATACCCTGCCACTTGTAACCCCTCTGTGCTAATACCCATGTTACAATATACCCTGCTACTTATAACCACCCTGTGATAATACCCATGTCAGAATATACCCTGTCACTTGTAACCACTCTGAGCTAATACCCATGTTAGAATATTCACTCCCACTTATAACTAGTCTAAGCTAATACCCATGTTAGAATATTCCCTGCTACTTGTAACCACTCTGCGCTAATACCCATGTTAGAATATACCCAGCCACTTATAACCATTCTGTGATAATAGCATGTCAGAATATACCATGCCACATATAAATATTCTTAGCTAATACCCGTCTTGGAATATACACTGCCACTTAAAACCACTCTGTGCTAATACCCATGTTACAATATACCCTGCTACTTATAACCACTCTGTGATAATACCCATGTCAGAATATACCCTGTCACTTGTAACCACTCTGTGCTAATACCCATGTTAGAGTATACCCTGCCACTTAAAACCACTACATACTAATACGCATGTTAGACTATACCCTGCTACTTATAACCACTCTGTGCTATTACCCAAGTAAGAATGTACCCTGCTTCTTGTAACCACTCTGTTCTAATACTCATGTTAGAATATACCCTGCTACTTGTAACCACTCTGTACTAATACCCATGTTAGAATATACCCTGGTACTTGTAACCACTCTGTGCTAATACCCTTGTTAGAATATACCCTGCTACATATAACGACTTTGTTCTAATACCCATGTTAGAATATCCCTGCCACCTATAACCACTCTATGCCAATACACATGTTAGAAAATACCCTGCCAGTTATAACCACTCTGTGCTAATACTCATGTTAGAATATTCACTGCCACTTGTAACCAGTCTGTGCTAAACCCCATGTTAGAATATACCCTGCCACCTCTAACCACTCTGTGCTAATTCCAATGTTAGAATATACCCTGCCACTTATAAGCAGTCTATGCTAATACCCATCTTAGAATATACCCTGCTCCTTATGACAACTGTGCTGATAACCATGTTAGAATATACCCTTCTACTTATAACCACTCTGTGATAATACCCATGTCAGAATATACCCTGCCACTTGTAACCACTCTGAGCTAATACCCCTGTTAGAATATACCCTGCCACTATAACCCCTCTGTGCTAATAGCAATGTTAGAATATAGCCTGCCACTTATAACCACTCTGTGCTAATACCCATGTTAGAATATACCCTCTACTTATAACCACTCTGTGCTAATACCCATGTTAGAATATCCCCTGCCACTTATAACCACCCTGTGATAATACCCATGTCAGAATATACCCTGACACTTATAACCACTCTGAGCTAATACCCATGTTAGAATATGCCCGGCCACTTAAAAACACTCTTTACTAATTCCCCTGTTAAAATATACCCTGCTACGTGTAACCACTCTGTGCTAATACCCATGGTAGAATATACCCTGACACTTATAACCACTATATGCTAATACCCATGTTAGTATATACCCTGCTACTTCTAACCACTGTGTGCTAATACCCATGTTAGTATATACCCTGCCACTTGTAATTACTCTGTGCCAATACTCATGTTAGTGTATACCCTGCTGCTTGTAATCACTCTGTGCTAATACCCATGTTAGAATATACCCTTCTCCTTGTAACCACTTTGTGCTAATACCCATGTTAGAATATACCCTGCCACTTGTAACCAAAACCCATGTTTGAATATGCCCTGCTACTTTTAACCACTTTGTGCTAATACCCATGTTAGAATATACCCAGCTACTTGTAAACACTCTGTGCTACTACCCATGTTAGAATATACCCTCCCACTTATAACCACTCTGTGCAAATATTCATTTTAGAACATACCCTCCCACTTGTAACCACTCTTGTTCTGATATCCGTGTTAGAATATACCCTGCCACTTATAACCACTCACTGTTAATACCCAGGTTAGAATACACCCTGCCACTTGTAGCCACTCTGTGATAATACCCAAGTTAGAATATACCCTGCTGCTTATAACCACTCATTGCTAATACCCAGGTTAGAATACACCTGCCACTTATAGCCACTCTGTGATAATACCCATGTTAGAAAATACCCTGCCACTTGTAACCACCTTGTGCTAATACCCATATTAGAATATATCCTGCCAGCTATGACCACACTGTGGTAATACCCATGTTAGAATATACCCTGCCACTTCAAACCACTCTGTGCTAATACCCATATTAGAATATACCCTGCCACTTATAACCACTCTGTGCTAATACCCATGTTAGAATATACCCTGCCACTTCAAACCACTCTGTGCTAATACCCATATTAGAATATACCCTGCCACTTATAACCATTCTGTACTAATATCCATGTCAGAATATACCCTGCTATGTTTAACCACTTTGTGCTAATACCCATGTTAGAATATACCCTGAAACTTCGAACCACTCTGTGCTAATACCCATGTTAAAATATACCCTGCCACTTATAACCACTCTATACTAATATGCATGTTAGGGTATACCCAGCTACTTGTAAACACTCTGTGCTAATACCCATGTTAGATTATACCCTCCTACTTATAACCACTCTGTAGTAATACCCATGTAGAACATACCCTGCCACTTATAACCACTCTGTTCTAATACCCGTGTTAGAATATACCCTGCCACTTATAACCACTCACTGCTAATACCCAGGTTAGAATACACCCTGCCACTTGTAGCCACTCTGTGATAATACCCATGTTAGAATATGCCCTGCCACCTGTAATCACTCTGTGCTAATACCCAAGGAAGAATATACCCTGTTACTTGTAATCACTTTGTGCTAATACCTAGGTTAGAATACTCCCTGCCACTTATAACCACTCTTTGTTAATACCCATGTTAGAATATAGCTTTCCACTTACAACCACTCTGCATTAATACCCATGTTAAAACATACCCTGCTACATATAACCACTCTCTGGTAATACCCTTGTTAAAATATTACTTGCCACTTATAACCACTCTGTGTTAATACCCAAGTTAGAATATACCCTGCTGCTTATAACCACTCACTGCTAATACCCAGGTTAGAATACACCTCCCACTTGTAGCCACTCTGTGATAATACCCATGTTAGAATATACCCTGCCACTTGTAACCACACTGTGCTAATACCCATGTTAGAATATACCCTGCTACGTGTAACCACTCTGTGCTAATACCCATGTTAGAATATACCCTGCTACTTATAACCACTCTATGCTAATACCCATGTTAGAAAATACCCTGCCATTTATAACCACTCTGTGCTAATACCCATGTTAGAATATTTACTGCCACTTGTAACCAGTCTGGGCTAATACCCATTTTAGAATATACCCTGCCACTTCTAACCACTCCGTGCCAATATTCATGTTAGAATATACCCTGCCACTTATAACCACTCTGTACTATTATCTATGTTAAAATATACCCTGCTACGTGTAATCATTGTCTGCTAATACCCATGTTAGAATATACCCTGCTACTTATAACCACTCTGTACCAATACATGTTAGAATATTCCCTGCTACTTATAACCACTCTGTGCTTATACCCATGTTAGAATACATCTTGCCTCTTGTAACCACTCTGTGCTAATACTCATGTTAGAATGTACCCTGCTACTTGTAACCATTTTTCTTTTCTAGATACTGTTTCATTACTCTAGTTGCATGTTTACTGAATTACTTAACTGTAAACTGCTTTTTCATACTGAGAGTTGCATTTTCTGTTTGTGAGTGCTCTATCCATGCTTTTTTCTGCATTTTATTTGAGGTTTTCACCTTCTAGTCAGGTATCATATAACTGATTTGTTTGCAGTTAAAAGCATTCTCTAGAGTCTCCTTGCTCCTTTACCTGTTTAAAACGTTCATTTAGTGGCTATAGCTAGTAGCTGTAATAGTGTGCATTACTACAATTGCATTTTTATTGAATTACTAAGCTGTAATCTGCTTTTTTATACTGAGACTTGTATTTTCTTTTTGTGAGTGCTCCTTCTGTGGATTTAGCGTAAGGTTTCTATTTTCTTCTCAGGTAGCATAATCTTGTTAGAGGCCTGCTGTTGTCCAGGCTTAGTAGTTTTGTTTGTTGAGTTTCATGTGTTTCTGGCAGCCATTTTCTTCTGATAGTGTATTGTCTTCATTATTAGATAGAGTAAAAGGGTTTCCTGAACTTCTGTAGCACGAGTGATTGGGTAACAGCAGGGGCTAGAAGGAATGAGTAGTAATTCTACCTTCTTGATTATTCCATCCTTGCTGGTATATAAACCCTGTGTCTGCAAAGTGCTGCACTTGAATTTACCAAGCTGTGGATGGTGAGTTATTACTAGGACTACGCAGAAATTCCTTAAGATTCAAAGAGCAAAACTTTCATTTAGTGGCTTCAGCTAGTAGCTGTAATTGTTTCCCACACCCCCTCCCTGTTGTTGTCTTGTTCTTATACTTGGCGGCTTTGCACTTGCCTGCCCATACTGTATATTTGATCTGGGACACTCCTCCCAGTCTAGTGTCATTAGTTCTTTCTACCTAATAGAGTGAGAACATTTGTTAAGGCCAACCCACTTAGATTCTTAACCTTGAATTATCTTCTGTTCCAGTTTTCTCCTTTTCCACTTTACTAAAACAAAACAAAAAAAAAATTAATTGTATCCAGGACTGTTTGTAAGCTCCTGAGCCCCCAAGCCTATCTGTTATCAGTGGGAGTGGTAAGCCCTAGGTAACCTATCTACCACATAAGGAGTGGTTTCTGACCCAGAAATTGGCCGTTAGGTCAGTTTTTCAATCTCTCTCAACTTTCTAATGTAAAAGCCCCCATTTGCAATTGGTTCCCCCTTTCCTGTAACTAGTCTAGTCCAGATACAGATTTGCTGTATCCAGGACTGTTTATAAGCTCCTGAGCCCCTCAAGCCTTTCAGTGTTGGAGGGAAGCCTGCTAGCTTATCAGTGGGAGTGGTAAGCACTAGGTAACATATCTACCACATAAGGAGTGGTTTCTGGCCCAGAAATTATATTTATTGGCAGTTTACACAGTTTTTCCATCTCTCTCAACTTTCTAATTTAAAAGCCCACATTTGCACTTATTTCCTTTGCTGTAACTAGTCTAGTCCAGATGCAGATTTGCTGTACCCAGGACTGCTTGTAAGTGTCTGAACTCCCTAAGCCTTTCTGTGTTGGAGGGAAGCCTTCTAGCTTATCAGTGGGAGTGGTAAGCACTAGGTAGCCGATCTTCCACAAGAGGAGTAGTTTCTGGCCCAGATATTGTGGTTTATTGGCCTTTTGGGCAGTTTCTTCCATCTCTTTCAACTTTCTGGCTTAAAAGCCTGTGTTTGTGCTTCTTTCCCCCTTTCCTATAACTAGTCTAGTCCAGATACTGTGCCCAAGACTGTTCGTAAGCTTCTGAGCCACCCAACCCTTTCTGTGTTGGAGGGCAGCCTTCTAGCTTATCAGTGGGATTGGTAAGCAATAGGTAGCCTATCTACCACAAGAGGAATCGTTCCTGGCCAAGAAATTGTAGTTTATTGGCAATTTGGACAGTTTTTACATCTCTCTCAACTTTCTGGTTTAAAAGCATGCATTTGTGCTTGTTTCCCACCTTTCCTGTAACCGGACTAGTCCAGATACAGACTTGCTGTATCCAGGACTGTTTGTAAGCTTCTGAGTAGTGCCAGATTCTACTCTTCAATTTTTCCCTTAGATCTACTAGTTCTCTCCTGCATGTTTACTAGCTTATTAGTTTAGCACTTTACCAGACTTCTTGTAGCAATTATTGTAGCACCCAAAAGTGCTACCACCACAAAACGTTTTACAAGGAATCAGATCCAGTACTTAATGCCCACCCCTCCAGGCATGTCTAAAGGTCAGTTCCCTGTTCTTTCTCCTATTAATCTGGTGAACTTGGGCATCCTGAGGCAATGTAGCAACTGCCTCATGTACACTGACAACTCTGTCCTCTTACCTTCCAACACTCAGACTTGAGAGAGATGCAATTATATATCCAAATTGGAAGCCACGCACTCTCCAGCCAAGACCGGAATAGCTGGTCAAGAGAAGGTCAACACTTGCACCACACCACATGGAGCACATAGCCCTCCAGAACACACACCAGCACTGCCTTCACATAAAAGCACAAACCACACACCCACCTTCGCAGAGGCTCTCAATAAAAATCTACCCAAGCAGCAGAGACCTCCAAGGCAGAAACACACTCGACCACCACAACACAACACTAATCATGAGACACATAACACTCCTAAACAGTGTGCCACTCAACCAAAGCCCCTAAGGCAAAGCAGCATGCCCAACACACTAGTCATAGGTGACTCGATAGTAAGGTACACTGATGTCCCACTCAATAGGTTAAATACATCAAAAGTAACAGTCAGCTGCCTGTCACGGGTCAGAATCTGCCACATAACACACGCACTCAGGTCCCTCAACAACAGGTACAAATATGACTCTGTCATTGTACATGTGGGTGTGAATAACCTGAGATGTACCTCACTGGACTACATGAAAAGGGACATGGAGGAGTTCTCGGATTATGTAGCCCAGGCAGGTATGACCCTATCTCTGAGCAGAATGATACCACAGTACAAGCAGAAAATGATTGATTTCAACAACTGGCTAAGTTTCTGTTGTCATTCTAAGGGGATCCAGTATCTGTCTGTCTGGGATGACATGATTGACAGACCTCGATATTTTGCCAGAGATGGCCTGAATCTGTCACCCCTGGGATTCCGGATACTGGCCAAGGCTCTTGCCACCCTCATAGTGCCTTTTTAGGCGGTGTTCCAAAGACCAAATTACCACCATAACAGCTACTACCAAATGCACTCTGAAGGTCATGTTGCTCAATGCTTGAAGTCTAAATCTCAAAATGCACTCGCTCAAGGCACTCCTTAAAATGGAGAACATCAACATTTGCGCTGTAACAGAGACCTGGTTCAAGGCAGCAGAAAGCACCCCTGCACTACCTGGCTATAACTCATTCCATAGCTTTCGGCCCCAGAACTTGGACCAAAGCTCCAAAAGCAGTGATGTTTCCATATCCGTAAAGGATGTGCACACCTCCAAACTGGTAGCCCAACATAACGCATCAGAGATACTTCATGTGCAGCTAATATTGGGTAAGATAGTGATTCAGGTCATAGCCTGATATAGGTACCCAACAATGTCCCAAGAGTCGCTCTCCATGTTCCCTAAGCACCCGGGAGTATATTAGGGTCCAACCTAACACTCTCTTACTAGGCAACTTCAACTACCCCTCCATTAACTGGGTAAACTACTCATGTACCAATACACTTGCCCAACATTTCCTGGAGTTCTTTAATTCCAATGCCCTGGACCAGCTCGTTCTTACCCCCACTACAGGTAGCAACATCCGTGACCTGGTCATAACTAACATAGGTAACTACTGCTCTACACCAATAGTCAGCTCTTCCTTGGTTAGATCTGACCACAAACTAATCACCTTGGAAATCCACATCCCTCCCACCCCCACCCCCGCAAAGGTAACCACCATGAAAAACTTTTCCAAAGCTAACTTTAGGCTCCTAAAAACATAGATGGCTAACTTCACGGCACCGATGCAAATGGAGAATAGTTGCATGACTGCAGAATCATACACCAATGCACTATATGAACACGTACACAAATGCATGAATGCTCTCCTCCAAAAAAAAAAGGAAGCCAATCTGGTGGTCCCCTGCCATAAACAATCTCTACAACAGAAGGAGGAAACTGATGTGGAATAAGGTGAAGTCCCAAGATTGGAAAAACTCCCTTATCAGCCTCAACAAAAAGTTGAGATCTCTCATCAAATCCTCGAAAGTTAGCTATGAAAACAGAATTGCAGCAGATGGTAAAGACAACCACAGTGCCGTCTATAGATATTCAAAGAATCTCTACGGCAATACTCAGATTTGTTCTGAGTTACTGCACAATGGTACATCCTATACCAAGCCAACAGATATTGCCAGTATGCTGGCCAACAGATTCAGTGCAAACTTTACCCCTCTCACCCCCCCAAAGGACCAATCACAATACCAGTAGATTGCCAGGCACCCAGTATTACTGCTGCATAGGCTAAAACAGCACTTTCCAAGGCCAAGAATACAGCTTCTGTGGGACATGACAATATGCCTGATTGTGCTCTACGTGAACTACAGAGAGAACTGGCACCTCATCAGTGTGCCCTGTTCAATCACAGTCTCACCTCAGGCTTTGTTCCTACCGAATGGCGCACTGCTACAGTCATCCCTCTCCACAAAGGAGGAGTGGCTACAGACCTGGGAACTATCGCCCCAATAGCCTGATGAGTCTGATATGCAAAGCTATGGAAAGCATCACCATGGACCTAATGAACAAGATATAGGGAATCTCCAAACTCTGGATCCCACATAGTTTGGTGTTATGAAGGGTAGATCATGCCTGCTCAACTTGGTTGACTTCTTTGAGTCAGTCACCAGAACTGTGGATGAAGGCAAGGTAGTTCATACAGCCTACCTTGATCTGGTTAAGGCTTTTGTTGCCATTCCCCACTCAGGAATCATAGAAAAAACACTAAGCTTGGCATCAACCCCTATGTCACTAAGTGGGTTGCAAACTGGCTCACAGATAGAACTCACAGTGTGAAAGTAGTTGACGCCAAGTCAGACTACCAACTAGTCATGAGTGGAGTCCCACAGGGTTTGGTCCTGGGTCCTCTCCTATTTGGTATCTACTTCTCTGAAGTCCAGGCCAACACGAAGGGACTCTGGCTGACAAAGTTCACAGACGATTGCAAGTTGGGAGCTATTATTAACTCCGCAAGTGATGTTGACATCCTACAGAATGGCTTCACTGAGACCAAGGACTGGTATCAGAACCATGGCCTTAAGCTCAATGCCAAAAAATGTGTCATCATCCCCTTTGGGAAAAACCCAGTTCCCATGAATTATCACATTGATAGTAGTCCACTGAATACAGAAGGTGTTATAAGAGATCTGGGAACACAGGTTGACAGCAGCCTCTCTTTTGATCACCACATTGCCACTGTGGTCAGAATGTCCTTCTATGTGGCACATCTCATTACTGAGGGTTTTGCATCCAGGAAGAAAGAGGTCATTGTCTCCCTCTACTCTTCCCTCATTAGGCCAATCATTGAGTATAATGCCGCATTTGGCATATACCTCACTAGAGACCTGCAACAACTGGAGAGGCCACAAAAGTACCTCACAAACAGGATCCTAGGCCTTAAACACTTGTCCTATATGGACAGACTCAAAAAACTCCAACTATTCTGTCTCATATCACCTACTTAGAAGTGATCTCTGCTTGACTTATAAAGCCATGTCTGACCCAGCTCTGTTAGAAATGCTACATCTGAAGAAATCCCAATCCCTCCACACCACACGCTCCAGGGGCCTCAAACTCATTACCACAATTAACAGAATATGCTGGAGGGACAGGTTCATAACCCAGAGACTGCCCATGCTATGGGACAGACTTCCATACATGTCAAACAGAGCACCTTGCTGACCCTCTTCAAGAAAAATCTTGATGAGTGGAAGGGAAACAGATAATTCACCCTGGGGAAAACTCCAGTGGTTCTACTTGACAGAGGCACTGGGAACTAAGGTCAGGTGGCACTATGCAAGGGTAATCCTATGGCTAGTCTTGTAAAAGCCCAAGGGCCATTAGCCTAGTAC
Source organism: Protopterus annectens (assembly GCF_019279795.1). Taxonomy (NCBI): domain Eukaryota; kingdom Metazoa; phylum Chordata; order Ceratodontiformes; family Protopteridae; genus Protopterus; species Protopterus annectens. Next base: position 1,810,996,537 of record NC_056728.1, on the reverse strand, counting down.
ACACCTATGAACCAGTCTGTGCTAATACCCATGTTAATATACCCTGTCACTTATAAGCACTCTGTACTAATACCCATGTTAGAATATACCATGCCACTTGTAACCACTCTGTGCTAATACCCATGTTAGAATATACCCTGTCACTTATAAGCACTCTGTACTAATACCCATGTTAGAATATACCATGCCACTTGTAACCACTCTGTGCTAATACCCATGTTGGAATATACCCTGACACCTATAAACACTATGTGCTGTTACCCATGTTAGAATATACCCTGCTACTTATAACCACTCTATGCTAATACCCATGTTAGAATATACCCTGCTACTTGTAACTACTCTGTGTTAATACCCATGTTAGAATATACCATGCTACTTATAACCACTCTGTGCTAATACCCATGTTAGGATATACCCTGCCATTTGTAACCAGTCTCTGCTAATACCCATGTTAGAATATACCCTACTACTTATAACCAGTCTGTGCTAATACCCATGTTAGGATATACCCTGCCATTTGTAACCAGTCTCTGCTAATACCCATGTTAGAATATACCCTACTACTTATAACCAGTCTGTGCTAATACCCATGTTAGGATATACCCTGCCACTTATAACCACTCTGTGTTAATACCCATGTTAGAATATTCCCTGCCACTTATAACCACTCTGTGTTAATACCCATGTTATAATATTCCCTGCCACTTATAACCACTCTGTGTTAATACCCATGTTAGCATATACCATGCTACTTATAACTACTCTGTGATAATACCCATGTTAGGATATACCCTGCCATTTGTAACCACTCTCTGCTAAATCCCAGGTTAGAATATCCCTGCTACTTGTAACCACTCTGAGCTAATACCATGTTATAATATACCCTGCCACTTATAATTACTTTGGGCTAATACCCGTGTTAGAATATATCCTGCCACTTATATCCACTCCTCACACAATACTCAAAAAATCCAAGTAACAGACAAAAAAAAAATACTTAGATTTTCCCACCTGGTAGATATACAAAAACCAGCTCTACAACAAAGCAAATTGGCTATTCATCTACCTATTAAGCACTCTGATTTTTAAAGTTTTAATATTTGGTTATTCCCTTCCCCTTAAAATTAAACTCTAAATAAAGGAACAAAGCTACCCCCTTAGAAGCAGCCAATGAAAACACTTACCTTCACACTAGTGAGACATAGATTCAAACTAGCAATGGATGAAAAAGCAGTCTCCAGGTTAGTACTGCGATTTGAAACCAACCACCCAGTGATATAAAAACTCTAAATCTTTGGCATCCTTTAAGAAGGATGTTAAACTTCATTTACAAAATAACTGTAAATGCGTATGCTTCCAAGACACTGGATAAATGCTTGCATTTTTGGTTAAGTATATGTATATATGCATTATTAATCTTGGTATATATTCACACATTGTACACAGCCAGATTGTAAAGCCTCTACTATAAATAAGAAAACTCTAGTCACATTAATGAACCTCTGCTGTGATAATGTGTAAACTCTTAGGCTTTGCCATATATATTTATTTTATTGCTGTTTGTATAACACATGCAGAAGTATGCTTTGTATTTATTTATCACTGTTTGTATAACATCTGCATCAGTATGCTTTGTAACTTTTTGATATTGGCTATTAGCACTGTACTGTATGTATTCATTTTTTTTCCTATTTGTACAATTATATTCACGTCATGACTGAAAAGGGTTGGCAGACCAGCTCGCTTACCCAGTTATCAAAATAAAAATAAAATAACAACAGACAATACAAGTTTATAACTACAGCAGAAAAGTATGACTTCATCAAAGTGTGAATAATATTATTAAAGTAAAATAATCCTGATTTTCATGTGCTTTATTTTTAGATGCCACATAGCAAAAGAATTCATTGAATACCAAAGAGTTTATATTATAATACAGAAATGCAGTGGATGAGCTCATGACACACACAGCGTGGCAGTCAATATTTCACTAGTATGATTACCCAATGTATAGTCTTCTGGAAGTTCTTAAAACCCCTTTATCAGATTCAGACTTGATTGTTTGTTACACAACAACCGAAAAGCTGTTATATATGCTCACAGGTGTACTGGAAGAAACCTTCAAGAAGGCTTTATAAACCTTCATGAACTCTACTGGAAACTACAAATAGAGTAGTACTTGTTAAAAGGGGCAAAATAGCTGCTGTATATATACTTAGATATATGTAAGCATTGTGTGTGTGTGTGTGTGTGTGTGTGTGTGTGTGTGTGTGTGTGTGTGTGTGTGTGTTTGTGTAGGGGGCAGACTCCCTGTGTATTAAGTGTTAGTGGGTGAGATTAAGGGTTACCAAAATGCTGGTACAAAGGGTGCTTTTTTTTTTTTTTTACTTTTTGCTCAAAGAGTTAAGGGCGCATGGAGAGGCTGCTGCAGAAGTGCCAATGTACCAATAAACTTCCTGCAGTCAGCCCAGCCAAAGCCATTTTATCTTTTGATTTTTTTAAGAGTTGGGGGGGTTTGTGGATTTGACCATAACCTTATCAACCTAACCTACCAACTATATCATATCCCTGCACTATTTGTTAAAGGTAATGTTTGGTACAGAAGAGGTCAAAGTAGTTTAACAGGTGATAAATTTAATTAAGAAAAAAATACTATACCAAGTTAACTTACACATTTCTGTCACCTGTCACAGAAAAATGCAGTTGTTTCAGTATTTTCATCTGAAGTGTTTATATGCACATGTTGAATGTGGCACCGGTACTCAAATTGAATCCAGTCCAAAGTAATTTATGTTCCCTGTCAAGACATATATGTTAAAATGACCAAGTAAAATTAACCCTACACTTTTAATATTTCTGTATAATTAGCAAGGTTCAATATTTTGAATTTAAACTTTAATCCAAACATTTTTGTTACCTACATACACACACACACACACACACACACACACACACACACACACATGGTGCCACGCTTATTGTACAAGGAATGCATTGCATTTCATTTGCAAAATGAGGTCCCCAAACAGTGCACTGTAAATGTTGCATAACCATTTTAAAACTGAAAATGAAATGAACATAAAGTTGTTTTATCATTATGTGATTTGAAGGGATATTTTAGAGCAGCACAGTTCAAGGGTTCATAGGTAAGTACTAGGCTAAAGACCCTTGTGCTTAATTTTAATGCTAGCCAGTTTCCCTTTCTGTGCTCAAAATAACCTATCCCTTTTGGTTATATATTGGCCTTATCCATCCCATGGTTGATAACTATATATTACCCCTAATGTTAATCACTGAGATTATACCATAGATCATTTGAGGGGTCCCATGCATGGGTAAAGCATTTAGGAGCTGCATCTGCCTATTACTAGTACAGGGTGCAATCCTGGAGTAAATTTTATTTTTCCCATCTTGCTCTTGAATATGGACAGGAAAGAATTTTGTTTTATGTGGGTAAGGAGTCTGTTCCACAACAGCAGCATCATCTGTATAATATACCTGTCCTTCCAAATCATTCTGATGATGTTGCAGAAGAGGTTTAGATCCTTATACTGAGTATAGTTGATGCCATTTGACTTGCTGATGCACATTAATAATGAGTCAGAGGATGCCTTGTATACCAGACCCATGTCACCTCTAACAGTCTGTAGGATACTGTGTACAGTGACAGAGCTTTGAGTTGATCCATGTAGAACATGGTATTTACACCATGTATCTCTGTAGACATTTTAGTTGTTGTATGTGTCTGGATGGATACATGCCAAACGGGTATTATATTTAGAGATTGGCCTAATGATGGCTGAGTAAAGGGGCTAAATGACATCCCTAGACCTAGATACAATCCCTTTGTTTATATTATAAGCTGCGCAATATAGAAGGAATTTCTTATAATGGACATATGCTGGTCAAAGGTTAGGTCACTCTCCACATAAGTTCCCAAATCCCAAACAAATGGGTCAACTCTTAGGGGTGTATTGTCATTGTAGTAGTTTCCTGGGGTAGTTGCCTTCCCAAAGGATACAATAATGCATTTTTTTGGCATCTAGTTTCAGTCCATGATTTTGGTGGCAGTTGTTTATTTGGGACAAAATTTCCTGCTGAATGGCTAAGTCATTTGGGGATTCAATGACTGCTCCTAGCTTACAGTTATCTGCAAACTGAGTCAGCGATATCCCTTTGATATTGACTTTTACTTCAGAAACTTAGATGACAATGTTAGAGCCAGAGACAGCTGGCAATCCTGCGGATGAGATAGGCATTTATTCCCAGTTTATTTAGCTTTTCTACTATGCCTGAGTGGTGCAAGTAAGGCTCATGTACATAACAGAAGCAGAAGGTTAAAATGAAAGTGGAAAGGGATGATGATGAAATGTAGGTGAGGGGTTGAAAAATAAGAAGACAACAGAATTTTGGATGCAGGTCCTTAAGGAGAATGACAGCAACCATGCAGATTATTATATTCATAAAGTAGCAAAAAGTATTCTAAGAACTAAGCTAACATGGGAATTGAAAAAGAAGATTTTACTAATAGGGATGACTGCAAGCAGGGATATAAAAAAAACAAAACAGGAAAGGGGGTTGGAATTTACTAGAGAAAATTGGCAAAAGACCCAAGTTATCAGTAGCAAGTAACTAGAGAGGGAAAGGTAATATACTAGGATGAGGCTAAGCTGAAGTTTGGACTTCATGCTAGAGGCTGTGCTAAGTGCAAGACTTGCTGTGCTAGAGACTTTAGTGGAGTCTAGAGCAGAAGCTGCTGTTACAAATTGGATAATTAGTAGGATATATAAAATATTGCATGATAACTATAAATATCAATCGGACAACTTTAGAAAGGAGTGAGAAGAGAGGCTGGAAAGGCAATGTATACAGGAACAATAGGAGGACATGTGTCTGTCGCCAAAGTATGCAACAAAGTCAAGAAGGTTTCAGAATTTTGCTTCGAAGTATTTGCATAGACATAGTAAGTCTTTGTTATGTTGTATGCTACTGGGTGACAAAAAACAATTACTGGAATGTGGAAATCAAAATATTAACCAACTGTAATTGAAGTACTGATTATTGTAAATGAACCGGAAAACAGAGCTATAGAAAAGATCAAAGCAAATAGACAGAAATACATGGAATCTGGTGTTTAAGGGAAGGGAGTATTTGAGTACTATAAGTAATGATGCACTGAATAAAAATGTTAAGAATAAAACATATGTATACTGCTTGAAAACAACAATGGAAATGTCATTGTATGTTTTCTTTCCTATTGCTGCATGTCCACCTATGTCACCTTTTAAATAAGGTCATGTTTAGTAAAGATATTTCAAAAACAGATTTTTAAAGGAACTATGCAGTTCATGTGTTTGTAATGTTACAAAACCGACGCTGAGGTACATTAACCTAACAAACTGAAAGGGGTGTGTACACCATTTCAGATCTTAGTCATGCATGTGGTAACTCAGAAAAGAAATAGAATGAGCCTATTGTATAGATGAAATGGAAAATTTAACAAATGCCAACTGTGGCAAAAATATGCTAATATGTTTGTAGTAGTTGATTTTCATGTGATTATTAGCAACCATAGTTAATGTGTTTGCATGGTTTTATGTAGCCTCTGAGCATTGGAATTGGCATCTTTACAACGAGGTGCTGAATTGAAATATAAGCTGCACTTTTTTATTAATGGGTAGAAAATCCCCCAGTAATTTCCAATAAGCAGCAGATGACCTTGCTTCCTGTCTTGTATTCAGCAAGGTAATAAGTTGTGATGGCTGTAAGCACAGTAATGCATGCCTGTAGAAGTATTAGAAATCCAAAGGCTTAGCTGCTTATTGATTGGGTTGCAAATTTGCCTGTGTTACTAACTTCATTTAATGCAGCTTTCCTTATTAAACACTGTCCCTTGTTGTATTGGTAAACAAACTAAATAAATATTGTCATTTCCCAAGGGTATGCTTGAAAAACAGGAAGATGCTTCCTAAACAGCCAAAAAGACAATGAAGATAAATGAAGAGACCATGTTTCGTATTTAATGTGATACAGGCAGTTTCAATGTCACTACCCATTTTGTAGTTATTGACTTCCTCTATTAAATCTTCACTGTTTGTGCACAGGTTCCTCCAAGATTTAGAAGACAGACTTGAGAGTGACATTCTTCGCTTTGATGTCTGTGACATTGTGTTATCCCACTGCCCTGAGTTTCGAAGAGTGTACTTGCCTTATGTCACAAACCAGGCTTACCAGGAGCAAACATATCAGAAGCTGCTGTAAGTTTCTTATTTTAATGTAATAATACCTCTGCTTAACTGGACTGCATTCACTTCTGTACATAATACTCTGACTCAAAGCACTGTATCTGTGATAGGATAAAGTTACTAAGAAAACATTCTCCATCTACTTATATTTCATACCTACATTGAAGGCTTATTACTGGATTGCAGATAACTGATGTTGTTTTCATATAGACTCATTTATCTGTCTGGTCCTTATCCAACAGGCCTACATTCTGCACTGGTTCTACAATTGCAACTGTTCAAGCCCTCCTAAAGGCCTTTAACATACCTTTAACATATTCATCTTACATAGGTTCATACGTTCATAGTTAAGTATTATGCTAGCTGCTTTGTGGGCCATTTTAAGCCTAGTCAACTTCCCCTTCAAAGGTGAGAACCAAACCCTGTATTTTGTGTTTGCCTGGCAAACACCCTAAACATTATACCAACTCCCAACCCAACCCAAAATTGCAATTAATTTTACTGTATATCATACCCAGTAGTTGCTAGTTCCTTGAAGTATGTTTTTGTTCATCTGTAAATGTTAGCGTTTTAACTTATATTCCACTTTATTGCATTCTACAATGAAATTCACATACCTTCATCACCATCTGCATCCTTCTCTCAAAAAAAAAAATAAATTAAAAAAAAACGGATTTTAGCATCACAGTGTGAAAAACTAATTAATTAAATTGTATCAAGTAATGATTCCACATGTGATCAGATAGGCACATTTCTGTACATTTTACTGCTAACAATATTTACAATGTGCTGTTCTTTTCAAGTCAATAAGAGATGCTAATGAAAAAGAAGCAACATTGAATAGTGCAGTGTTGAACTTTAGAACAATACTTCATTAACTTTATAGGGATTCAGACAGCAATTTAAAAAATGCCATAAAAGCTAGTTGGGTTTGTGAAGGAATGGCCTTGTATCCTTTTAGTAAACTTTTGTGGTATTCCAGCTGTTACATGTGTCTGGACTGATACATGTCAAAGGGAGCATTATACTCCATGACTGGCCTAATGAGGACTGAGTGAAGGGGACAATGACATCCCTAGATCTAGACAAGAGTTCCTTGGTTTATAAACTGTGCAAATATAAAAGGACTTTCTTAAAACAGTGGACACATATTGGTCAAACAGCAGGTCACTGAACACATAAGTTCCCAAATGCTGAACAACTGAGTCAACACTTAGGGACATATTGTCAATGTGATAGTTCCCCTGGGCTATATAGCTTCTCAGAGAATATGATAATGCATTTTTGGCATTTAGTTTCAGTCCACAATTTTTTCACCATTTAGTTAATGTAATTAATTATTTATTTGGGACAAACCTTCCTGCAAGATGGCTAAATAATTTGGTAATTCAGTGACAGCTGCTAGTTTGCAGTCATCTATACACTTAGTTATAGTCCTTTGCTATTGGCTTTTACTTCAGAGAAGTAGATGGAAAACAGAAGAGGTCCCGGCACTGAACCCTGGGGGACTGTACAGAAGACTGGGCTCTTTGTGGAGGTACCTTCCCCTATTTTGATTTTCTGTTCCCAATATTCTGCAGTATGTAACACCTTATTCTGGTCATGAGAAATAAAAGTCATGCCAATTGCAGGATAGCTCAGCAGTGATAACATGGAGCTCTTTACCCTCACAGGGGCCATTCCTCCCAAGGGAAGAGTGAGCAAAAGGAGCTCATGACCTTTTACATAACAACAGGATTCCCAAACCCCAAACTAAGGTCTGAAACCACTCATCTAAACCCCTGTCTATTGTAGAAAGAAATGTCCTGGAAAAAGGCATGACTTTTATTCACCAAAGTAAGGTGGTAAACACCATCACTAAACTGTATGTGTGGAAACTGAATTTGCAAGTATTTTTTTCATGATAAAGTGAAAGACACCATCAATAACAACCAGAAGAGGGTACAATAGAGAAAAAAAACAAGTGACTTTTTCCCCTGCCTTTAGTCCAACGCTGAGTGCGTTTTAGAGTAAATATAAGGCAGAGGTCATTAAAGCCCTCAGCAGACCTTGCCTCAGAAGTTTTACAATATGAACAAAGACAAAATTAAAGACATGAGTTCAGATAAATCACGTTGGTTCATAAGCACTGACAAGGAAGGAGGCATATTTGCTACTGACACTGACAAATATATTCAAAAGATTGAAGGGATGCTTAGTAACGTTGACTTTTATCATAAAGTTAGCACTGAGTCTGGTACTATGGCATATAAGAACATATATGACAGTCTACAACAGCGTTATGATGAAGAGCTTATCAACAGAAGACTCATGATTTCCTAGCAGTAGCCCATCCTAAGCTACCTAGATTTTTTGGGATTCCCAAAACTCACAAGAATCTTCAGGCCAGTGGTAAAAGGAAGAAGTAGCATCACTGAGCCAGCAACAATTTTTTCTGGAATATCATAGTAAACCCTGGCTAGCAAGGATAACTCCTTTTTATTGGACAATCTTGATTTTCCAAGGAAATTTGAATCAGTTGCTGTCACTGGTGATTTAGTTTTGGTGACTACTGATGTAGAGGTACTCTACACTGTGCTGCCCCATTTGTACTGTATGGAGACTGTGAGAGATTCCATGATAAAGGAAACCTTATCCCTCCCAGGTGAGATTATTCTAGTTTCTAACTTTCTGTATTTGATACTGAGCAACAACTTTTTTTGAATTTAATGATAACATTTAAAAATAAAAATGTGGAATTGCAATGGGAGCAGCTATGGTCCCTAGCCTAGCTAATACAGCATTAGTTAAATAAGAGAGAAAAACAGCCTATAACTGTCAATCATCTTATACTCAGCACACATTATCCCATAAAGTCATCCATAGCCCATCTACTTGTCCAGCAATTAGAGCCCTACTCCTATACTATCTACCAAATTGCCCCCTTCTGTCAAATAATAAACAACTGTCTACAATCTACAAACCACAAAGAGCTGCTGGGGTCAGTCTCTATTTCATAATGTAGCTAGAACATGGAATACAATTACTATCTCTATCAGATTTATCTCACACCTTCAGCTTTTCAAACTATTACTAAAAGACTTCCTCTCTGTCATCTGGCTTTGTCCCTGCTTCTCATATTAGACATAACTCCATAAAACTCTGCCCGTGCTGTTCACCGGGATAAACTTAGCTCTCCTACCTTCTCTACTCATGCTCTGTCATGTTTTACTGCTCAATTATCTTCTAGTGTCACTAAAACAATGATTTAGTTTACTCAGTGACAAATTTCTACTCTATAATGCATGCCTCATACTATTGTATATCATATGTAGCTGTAACAATACTCCCAGTCAGTTTCAATGTTTATACTCAATCAACCAAGAAACCATGGTCTACTGCTCTAGACTCATGTTTCAAGAACTTATGGACTAATGTTCTAATTTTTTGATACTTTATTTCCTCTGTATCAGTATGTCTTATGTATTATTTGTACTATGTTATTTCATTTATTGTATGTTATTATATTCTTACTCCTGCTCTTATTTTTAATTTATTAATATTTTAGAATTTACTTCTATGTATCTTAGTAGTGGAACTTTTCTCCCCAGGTCTCCACTGAAAATGGGCTGCTTGCCCAGTCGGACACTACCCAGTAATCTAAAGAAATAAAACAATTGTGATCTAACTCTGAATATTCACTGCATGGCTGATTTAGAGTACAAAAACACATTCAGTGCTCACTGTACACAAGCTACAGGAATTCACTGTCCACACCACTATATGCCAATTGCCAAACGATTAATATGTGATGCAGATATCCCACCACTGCCACCAATTAATATGTGATGCCCATGCACTGACCCAGTAATCAAGGATCCTCAATCCTCACCACTAGCACCAGTGAGGGGTGTCCAGGAGAACCTGGGAAGGATAACAAATACACACACAATAAAGTACAATTTCCCTTAAGAGCACACAGAGATCACAGTCAGTCTGGGGCTGGTTTCTCCCTTTCACTCCAGATCCCCAATAAGACTCCCCACTAACACAGCTAAAGGGTACAGATCTCAGCTGAGTAGTCAAGCCAAAACCTCCAGTGCCCTGTTCAACCAGTGCTTCATGTCCCTGCCCAAGTAGCTGAGACACACACACACACACACACACACACACACACACACACACACACACACACACACACACACACACACACACACACACACACACACACACACACACACACTTTGAGATTTGGTTTATATACAAACACAAAGACACTCCTGGGGAAGGCTGGCACAGGTTCTCCAGCTATGCCCCCTTCTGCCAGGCTATAAGGTAGTAATCACTGTCACCAACTACTCTTAGCCATTAAAAAGGTCCTTACCAAAGGGTGTCCAATTATTACTGTGCAATATTATTATCCAATTACTAAGTGTGACAAACATCAAGGCTTATTTGGAGTGGCTTTGTACAGTATCACTATATACATGCAATGTACTCTACAGCTTAAATTATCTTTACACAAAACAGCCACAGTTGAAAGGTTTACAAATATTTAATAATAAATAATAAAAACACAAGACAAATCTTCTCAATTCGACACAGTGCTATTCAAGAGTTCAGAAATCACAGAAAAATGCTTAAAATAATACTGTTGAATAGTCTGACATAAATATAAAAAAAACAGCTAGACTAAATCTGACTAAATTCCTATCTAACTCTAACAGCATTCACAGTTCTAAATAAACTTACATATAGAGCAAAGGCAGAGTACTAGTGAGTGGTCAGTTCTGAAGACAAATGCAAAATGTTCTGATTCTCTCTCTCTCTCTGAGAAAGTCTTAAAATAATCCATCACTGCTGACTCATTTTAGATTACATCATTCTTCTCTAGTTCCCAAGCTAACAGAAACTCAGAGTTTTAGCATTTCTTTGATCTTGTACCTGTCCAGGAAACTACACCAATAAAAGACATTATATATATATATATATATATATATATATATATATATATATATATATATATATATATATATATAATGTAGCTATTAACTCTGGTCTCAAAACAATTGAAATAATTCCTCAGTCCAGACATTATATCTCCGAGCTTTGAGATCAAACAGTCATACAATGCTTGACTTATCAACTTTTTTTCCAGCAGAGTGCACTGTGGTTACATTTTTGAAGTTCAACATTTAACACAGTTTTCTTACATTTAAGAGGATAGCCGGTGGATTATATTCATATTTACAATGACATAGAATTATCTACAAAATTCTATCGAGCTAGGCTGGCAGCCTTCACATATCTTTAAAATAAGCACAGTCACAAGAACTTTACACTGATTTATTTTACAAACCCACCTGGGTAAATGTACTGCTTCATGCCAACAGCATTCACCTGCAAATGACCAAGTATAATATAATAAAGTCACAGGGTATGCTGATTGTTCATGTGTCCAGAGTAGCAGCTAATTTTGTAAAGAACCTGCAGGACCTCCACAGAGATTTTCTTGAGAGGATGTATAAAAGTGGGACTATCCAATGCATTTTTGATCCGATTAAGGACATAAAAGCAAGTGAGGACACTTCCTTATATGAACCATGAAGATGTTTTTGCACCATTTCAGAGGCTCCTGCACTTATCAAAGGAAAAGGAAACTAAAAAGAAGTATGACCTTAAATGTCAGCAAAGATGCCCATAAGATTAAAATGATAACTTGTGATAACTGGTCCATTGTATCTAGTAATAGATTGGTGAGCAAAATTCTGGATCCTGCCCATCTTTTGTTTTCAAAAACTGTAGGAATATTAGGTCTTATTTAGAAGGGACATTTAACAAGGACAGTATGAAAAGGCTTGGTACCTTTAAATATGGGCCCCCTTTCTGTACCTTTAGTGAGTACATGAGCTGAAGAGATTTTTTCATCTGCCCCCAGCACATATAAGAAATATAGCAATAAGGTGGCTGGGGACTGTAATAGTGAAAAGATTGCCTACAGAGCCCAATGTTCCAAGTGTGATTTTTTTAATATAGGGAATACTATTTCTATGTTTAATAGGAGGCTAGTTCAACAGACATATAAAATTAGAATTAGACTAAGCAAGAATCCTCTTGCAAAGCACAACACTGAATCACCAGATGATTCTTTTTTTTTTTTTTATTTTTCACATTTTGGAGATGATCAGGATGGGGAACTGTAATACTACTCTTGAAAAGAAGAAGCTAGAATAGCAAATTTGCCTTAATGCCTACAACCTTCCTGGACTTAATTTGGCTTGTTCAATTAAATGCATTTTTCAGCTTAGGAAACTGGATAACAAATTATTTTATTAATGGTTTTGACACAACATGTGTTCTCCTTTCTTCATTTTTCTTAGACATCTTTATACCTAAAATTTTGATGGTTTCTGCTTGTTTACTGTTTTGCTACAACACATACATATGCATAGTCATGTGCATTTTCCACACATTTTTTATAAAACTTTTTTTATAACAATGAACACAGTTATTATAAAACAAATAACTATTTATATATGTCCACAGCTGAGTTATACATCAATGTTATATAAATCAACAGCAATTAATATTTTCCAAGCAAATCTTTAGGTTTAAGCCAAGACTTGTATGAATGTGTGATATTAGAAGTTCTCATCTTTATTCTATGCATTTCACTACTGCAAACAGTTTTTGCCATACTAATAAATTCAGCATAAGAGGGGGTAGTTTTACTTTTCCAGTCCTTAGTTATTATTTTCCTAGCTATTTCTAGAATAGACCATAGAAGAGGCACTTAAGTTTTTGGAATAATCTCAGGAATAAGAGCATCAAATAAAGCCAATGACTTGGAAATACTATATTTGTCTGACCTTAAAGTTTGATAAAGTTATTAATTTCTTTCCAAAAAGGGGAGATGGCGTCACATTCATATACCATATACATCCAATCCACTATTATTCAGAATTACATCTCCAAAATTTAATTTTGTTTAATTTATAAATAATTGTAATTTTATTACGTGTAACAAAAGCACTGTGTAAGAATTTCCAAGTGAAAATTTTCCAGTATAAAAAGGATGTAGTTTTATCTGTTGACGTTAATACTATTTTCTTATTTTCTTCTGTAAAGTCTCTATTACTTTTTGTGGAATAATTCCAATAGGTATTAACTAAGTATGAGGGATCTAACCTAAGAATTCTATAAATTTATGTTAAGTATGACTTATTTTTCATTACATCATTGTTACTATTTATTAGGAATTACAATATTTTTGGGAATGATTTCTTATCTAAATTAAATAGCATGTGTATCTTTGTGTTGATAAAATCTCTACATATTTGTAATATTAACCAGTTTTTAGAACTGTGACTATACCTAGACCTTAAGTTTTCAACAGTATGTATATGACCACCATTCAAAAATTGATGCCAATAAGTTATTTAGTTCATTCATGTGTATCATTTTAGTGAAATTGTGAGTTTATAAGTATTCATTGGTACATGCTATTGGAAATATAGGAAATATTCAGTCTTTAATACAATAAAATATGCAAACTTCTGGAAAATAGAAAAAATATTATTTATATAGGGAATTTAATTCAAATAATTATTTATATTTATGTAAAAATATTTTAATAGCCAGATAAAACTGACAGGAACTACTTGCTTATGAGAGGTTGTGATATGTTTATAATTTTTAGATAGTATTTATTGATGTATTTGTGAGCATTTTGATTCATATGAAGAAAGTATCCATAACACAGTATTTTTTACAGTTGTTGAAGTGGCATACAAATGAATATCAGGAAATCATATTCCACCATTATTCCAACCTCTTTTGTCCCAATTAAAAGAAACTTTTGATTTATTAGGATGCTAACGAAATTTAAGTAGAGTATTGTTTATCTTTTTTATATTTTTGATGGAGACAGTATTATTGATTGTATAGCAAATAATATTTTAGGAAGCATTACCATCTTAATTAACATTAAGCATTCTTCCATAATAAAGAAGAATTTATTCCAACTGGTAACAAAACTTGTAATTTTATAAATAATCTCTTAGAATTTCATTTATATAATTTCTTTACTAATAGATGTGATGGTTATATCAGGATATTTGAGTGTTACTCCTATTGAAATCAGAGTATTTTTGTATGATTTTTTTTTTACATTTCTCAATTATTAATAACATATTGTTTTGTTATGACTACATTTTAAGTTTGAGGTTTCTTCAAACTGTGTCATAGAACTAATTATATGATCTAATATTTTTTCTATATTTCTTATTGCAAGCAAAATATTATCATCAAAGAGTTGAATCTTAAGTTCAAAATCATCTTTTATTTTTATTCTATTAATGTTCTTATTTGATATAAAATTAGCAAAAGGTTCAATTACTAATGCAAAAAGTTATGGTAACAGTGGACAACCTTTTCTAGTATCTTTTGTAGTTTAAAGGAATTAGAAAGAAAGGAACCTATTTTAACACAAGCATAAGAATCAATGTAGAACTTTAAAATTAATGAAATTAGCTCAGCTGGTAAGTTATATACTTTAAGTGCTTTAAATAGATAAGGCCAATTGACTGAATCAGATGCCTTTCTAAATCAAGACTAATGATAGAAAGTTATTTTTTATTTTTATTTGCATAATCTGTTAATACGTTTATTCTTACTATATTGTCTTATACCTGTCTATTTACAATACATCCTACTTGATCGTTATTTAATTTTGGTATTACTAGATTAACTCTATTGGCTAAAATAGACATGAACATCACATAGTCAACATTTAAGAATGAATGGGTCTGTAGGATGAACACTTTGTAGGGTCCTTATCTTGTTTTAAAATACGTGATATGAGGGAATATTTCTATGATGGGGCAACTTCAGAAGTTATTTTTATTTCTCAATTGGCGTTTTCTAATATTTTGGCAGCTTTATCCGGTAGTACTTTATATAATTCTGATATAAGACCATCTGTTAGATATATTTAAAAATTTGTAAATCCATGTACATCTGTTTGCCAATTCGATGCATATACAAATCTGTTGCTATAATATATGTAGGAATAATATAGTCAGTTAGATGCATGTATTTCTGTTTTCTAAAAAAAGGGTTAAAGTGTTCTTAGCTAAGAAGCAATGAAAAATATCAAATAAATAAGTGGCATTCATGCAGTGTAACATGAAGTCTGGTACAGCTTGAGACAAGCTGAATGTTCAGTGTCTGGAACAGCTTCAAGACTTAGAGATAAGGACCCAGTTGCGAGGAAAGAAACCAAGTTGGAGGCAAGAACAACTTACTCAACTTTCACATAATTCACCTTGAAATGAGAACACAAAGGAACTTATTAACAGATGCATGACATCATTGGAAGACTGCATGTTCACAGAGAAACATTCTCAAACAGGAAAGACTCCCTAAAAAGTTTAATTAGCAGACTGCATGACATCACAGTTTTCACACAGACTAGGAAAGACTCCTGAAATTCCAAAATAATGGCTTTGAGAGTTCCCAAAAGACTGTTTTCATAAGAATGTATATATATATATATATATATATATATATATATATATATATATATATATATATGAGATATAATCTGTTTTCTACGGAGATCTGCTTAGAACTGCTAATGGAGAACATCATTTATGCTGTATTGAAAAAAACTTAAAGACAGTAAAACCCTACAAACTATATTGTATGTTTTGTCTGTTATATAGCAAGTTATTAGTTCTGTGCATGACACATAATATACAGTTCAAAAGGTTAATAATCTGCAAAGTTTATGTGCAGGCATTACACTTTGGTTTTCTACAAGGCACACAGCATTTAGACTGCCATTCTGCACATGTAAATATCTACATTTAATTCTTCACCATCTAAGCCTGGCACCTTATTATTTAACTTTTTTTGATTTTTTATTTCTATTAAAGTGAATGGTCTATCATTTTTTTTTAATTTGTTCACTTGTTAATTTATTTTTATATTACCCTTTAGAAAAGTTTCAACTATTTCATCATTATCTCAGTTATTGGTATTTTTATTTATATTTTCATAAAATATTCTGAAGCTGTCAAGAAGACTTTTAATATCTCTTATTCTTCTTTCCTTTTTTATTTATATATATATATTATAATTTCTTTGATATGATTTTGTTTATTCATTTTCTTTGCTAATAGCAAGTTTATGTAAGCTTGATAGATTTACTGAATATAATCCCAACAAACACAACGCAAAAGAGCAAAACAAAGCTGTAAGTCAACTGGAGCATGCACTGAATGCAGTAGCCAGTGGTTCATAAACGTATTAAGTCCAGACACAGTGAGCAGTAATCCACAAATGTGTAAACTCCAAGCACAGGTTACACGTTTGTGGATTACTGCTCACTGTGTCTAGACTTAATACATTTGTGAATTATTTTGCTGTTTCGCTTAAAGAGCATTTACTTCCTGGTGACCTGGTTGTTGATTTTATTACTTTTTTTTTTACTAAATATACTTGAAGCTTAATTTATTCCAGGTTTATTGAAACTTTTTGATTTAGAATTTCAACATATTTTGCATTTACATTTTTTTAGTTCTGACTGACTGATAGTATAATTTGGTTTAGGTTTAGCAGTATTTTATCTATTTTTGCCTGAAGTATGTTTAATTCTTTGTCTCAAGTGAGTTTAAGACTCCTCTACAGTAATCATTAGTGCTTCAAAGTCTTCTAATCCATTAAAATCTATGAAGGTCATTGCTTATTGTTTTAACCTCTAAAAAACTCCCACGTTAAGAAATAGCATTTTAATAACTCTGCATGCACAACCATATTCACAGCATTCATGAGTGTTCATTTTCAACCTTTATTTGGATATAAAG
Organism: Protopterus annectens; assembly: GCF_019279795.1. Taxonomy (NCBI): domain Eukaryota; kingdom Metazoa; phylum Chordata; order Ceratodontiformes; family Protopteridae; genus Protopterus; species Protopterus annectens. The sequence goes on along the minus strand of NC_056728.1, from coordinate 1,810,979,442 downwards.
GTTAACCAAGTTAATTTAATCAATAAATAATTACTAAACATTGTATGTCGATAGTAATAGAACGTAATTAAAAATAAAACGGTGCTTTTAATATCACATATGCAGTTATATTCTCAAGTTTTCTTATGTGCTGTTTTAGATGAAGCATTATTTCATTCTTTAAAGGAGGCATACCATTTAAACTTGCATTAAAAGAATGACAGTTATGTTTGATCAGGATTTAACTTGTAAGGGTGTCGATATCATACTAATTATTTCATATCATTCCAATAATTTCTTTTGTATATGTAAACAGCCACCTATTTTATGCATTAGTATGTAACTTAAAATGTTTTTCTAATGTCTTTTTTATATTTCAAGCACTGTGTTTAGTAACACATTGCTGAACCATGTTAAGATCTTAAAAATTATGTTTCTTTACACAAGCGTCATCTTATTAATGATTAACTTTTAGTGATATAAATGGTATGACCACTTAAACTTTATAAGAAATTAATCATTAACGTCACTTATGCCATTATATTTTCAAAGTTTTATATGTTTTTCTTTAGATGAAGCATTATGCCATTTTTAAAGGAGACTTAACATTTAAACTTGCATTAAAAGAATGACGGTTATGTGTGATCAGGATTTAACTTGTAAAGGTGTCAGTGATGCAGCAATTATTTGATATCATTCCAATAATTTCTTTTGTATATGTAAACAGACACATATTTTGTGTATTATTACATAGCTTAACACACTTTTTAGTGTCATTTTTATATTTCAAGTACTATGTTTGTAAGTAGCACATTGTTGAACCATGTTAAGATCTCAGAAAGTATGTTATTTGATTAACTTTTAGTGATATGAATGGTGTGACCACTTACACTTTATATGCAACTAAATAGATTCAATTTATATATAGCTTAAAATTAATTCTGTTTTATCATATTAAAAATAAACTTGTAATAATTTGAAATAAGAGAAGAAAAAATATATGATTTACCTTGTAAAAAGTAGTGTTTAGTGCCTGTTCCTTATTCATACATTTCTTTAAGTTACTGAACTTTTATTACAATGAAATATATTAATTTTACTTTTGTCTTTCAGTTTTTTACTGTTTTGTTCTTTACTAATCATACATTCGTTATTGCATTTCTCCTCATAGATGCTGATAGGCTCCAGTCCATTTCTTCTGGGTTTTTTTCTAGAATTTTGTTCTTCTGTATAAAGTCCATTGCATCTTCTAAGGTGTTAAAAGTTTTCTGTCCTTCTATAAATTGAAACTTTATTTTTGCTAGAAACAAAATTTGTGCTTTACTACTGTTTTTCTTTAAGTTTTTAATAAGTAGTACACCTGCTTTTCTTTTTGACATAACTGATGTTGACTAGACATCATCAGTCCTTATAATGTTTTCTTTAATTCTGATTGGATAATTAGACCATGCTGCTTTTATGGCTACATTTTTATCTTGGCTGGAGAAGAATCTTACAGTCAATGGTGTTTTTTTTTTTTTTTTAAAGATGAGTCAGAAAGTGATCTGTGTGCTCTTTCAATACCAAAGAAAAAGCTTCAGGCAGATTTAATGTCTTAGGCAGGTAGTAAGGAACTGAATCAAACTGTCTCCCTCCTGTTTCTCAGGGATACCATAAATCCTAATGTTGTTTCTTCTGGATCTGTTTTCTATGTCTATTTTTTTTCCATGAAATAAGTTAGTTTATATAAGGAGAAATTCAGCATTATTCTCACTTTCAAACATTCTTCCATCAAAATCAGACACTGCCTCTTCTATACTTGAGAGTTGTGAAGATTGTTGTTTAAGAGCTACTCTCAGCACTTCTTCTTGTTTTTTACATTGCTTCTTAATATTGTATATTTTTCTTTCCAGTTTATCTGTCATCATGCATAGCTCATTAATGTTAATTAGTACAGACTATATATCTCTTTTCATTGTACTGTCCTGTACACTGGGCACAGAGTGGATCATTCTGAGGCAATTAGTTCTTTTTAGTTTTCTAGACAGGAAAAAGTGATGAATAAAGTTTCAAATGTTATGTAGATATATATATATATATATATATATATATATATATATATATATATATATGTATACTTATGTATGTGTGTATGTCTGTTGTTTAACTATAATTCCATCATATTTTGAAATGTTTTCTTTTCATTTTTCTGTAAAAATCCTTGCAAAGATTTGCTGGAGCATTTCTCCCTGGGCCTCCACTGAAAGTTTCCTGGTAAATAAATGTTAAATAAATAAAATAAAAAAAAACAAATAAAGATAAAATGAAACTCAGCAAAATACAGTGCTGTTAACGGCTCATCAGCTTGGCCACACCCCCTTTCACACATTTCTTTGATTATTTTTTCCCCATTTTTAGAGTATGGTTGATTTTATGTATGCTCAATTTTAATAGTGATCTAATGAAGCCCTATGGTTGAAATTACTTTTTTCATTTTTTTAATACACTCATGATTACAGATTTTGTTTTGATTGTATTTTTATCTGTGATAATATAGTGGGTGCTGTTTTTTTGATTCATGTGTCTCTTGTGACACACGTTTGCACAGACATACACACACACACACACACACACACACACACACACACACACACACGCACACGCATGCACACGCGCACAAACACACACACACACACACACACACACACACACACAAACACACGCACGCACACACACATGCATGCACTCTTCTTCACTTCAGCTCTGATTTTTTCTTTTTATTTTTTTAGTTTATCACACCATTATCACTCCACTTGGAAGAATCTTGTTACCAGCTTGGTGCTAAATAGCCTTTAGTGAAGGGAATTTTGTGATACCTTGTTCCTGTCTGGAGACAGACTAGGAACTAATTATTAGCTCTTTGCTTCAGTTTATTTGAACTTTGTTTTATTAATACTCTTTTCTCTTTCTTATTTTAGTTTGGATTATAAAAAATGGCTTGTGTTACATCAAGCTAGCTTTTACTATGTATGAGGCTGTCACTCATTATTTATGATCCTATGTGCTTTTTTGTATATTAGTTTTCCATGAGTTAAATCTGTTATTAAAAAGTTGATCTGATGAAGTCCAGTTGGTGGATGAAAGCACTTAGCATATATTAAAGCTATTATAGTGACTAAGTCTGTTTGAGTTTGTTTCTTCAGTGCCTTCATAGAAGAGGAATTAACACTGAAGTTTTGGAGTTTTTATTACTGTTGTTTAATATTGTAATGTTTAAATTTTTCATTTTTCACAAATAATAAGGAAGTGATGTCAGTCCACTACCTTAATGCTGGGGACAGCTATCTCCTCACATCTCTGTTGTGGTTTTTGTACTTGTTCATCCTATGACTCACTTTTGTGATACCAAGGGTTCCTGGATGAGAGGGAGATTTACCAAAAGCTATTGATGATCTTTGTCATTTATTTTTTCTGGATGAAGATTGAGACAAAGGGACAGATCCAGGCCATGCCTGGCTAAGCACCATGGCCTATTGATCATATCCTCCCTGGCTGACAAATAGTGGAGACCATTCAAATGACACCAAAAACTAAGTCAGTTATTGAAGTTGATTATGTTTGCTGATATTGCGGCATCATCCTTGGAAAAGGTAGAATGCTTCTCAGTGCTAGGCTCATACCCACCTGGGACACATAGTTTAAGAGCTCGATCATGTCTCTCTTCATATACTCCAGGGAGGTACATCTCAAGTCATTGACTCCTACATATATTGTGACAGCATCATACTGGTACTGGTTGTTCAAGGACAAGAGTACATGTGTGATCTGACCATTCCTGGCGTCAGACAAGCAACAAACCATCACTCTTTCCTTGCTCAGCCTTTTAAAAGGTACACCTACATATCTTACATTGGAATCACCTACATCAAGAATTCTTAGTTGAGTCAATGCCTGCCTTATGGATTCAGCATCCATGGCTGGGATTTCTTATTCTATATGAGGAGATAGGCTTATCTGGCTGAGTGTGTTTTTTTGCATGTGTTGTAGTTTGGAGGTTTTTGAGGTTTAATTAAGTTAATTTTTAGAACCATAGTATATAATCGATTATGTGCAGTGTAATAGCCTTGGTGAGGTTTGATGTGTGGTGTACTGCTGACAATTCTGATGCTGGAGTTTACTTTGTTCATAGGTTCATAGGCTCATAGGTAGGTACTAGGCTATCAGCCCAAGGGCCTATGTAAGCCTAGCCAACAAGGATGTTCATCGTGTTTCACTGTTGCAGTCATTACACTTGGGGTTATCTGCCGGCAGGCGACCCGCAGTCGGCCCGAGTTCCAAAGTCTTGGTCCGGCATCGGTTGCTGTCACTTCTTCCCTGATGTCAGTGCGCCAGGGGTATAAAAGTTGCAAACTATGCCATTTTCTTCAGCCTTTCTTGCCGTGCGGTGCCTGAAGCAAAAGCAGTTTGCAAGTGCCGGTGGGCTGACTCCTGAGATTTTCAAAACTGAATTTCAGAACCGAAGTCTTCAATAAAGCTAAGTACCCCGTTGGGGAAACTTTTTCTTGCTCCAGACCGATGTCGGTAAAAGTTAATAATTGTATTTCTTGTGGGAAGCAAATACCTCATAAGGACTTTCACTCTTACTGCATTCCTTGCCTAGGCCCTGATCATGACGTTACTAGTTGTTGGTTTTGTGCTAGATTCAATAAACGCACTATTAAACGTCGGTTTGAATTTGCTTTACATTACTTTGGACGAGATTTAACTATATAATGCCGTCGGATCAGCCGACGACCACTATTTATAAAAACCGCAAGGACAAAGAAAGAGACAGGCATCCAAGGTCCAAAACCAACGATAAAGCCTCTTCTAGGCCAGTCGCTGGTTCGCCTGTTCTCAGTGAGGCGCTTTCGCAGCCCCTAACACCTGCTACCTCAGAGCCACAGGCCGCAACTGACAGTCATGTGGAGGCCCCAAGGCCTGTGGAAACTCAAGGTATTGGGCCTATGGAAACTATGCCCTCAGATGGGTCCAGAGTCGCTGAGCAGGCACTGGCTTCTGAGGGCGTCTTCAGAACTTCACAACTTACTATTAAGACTACTACAGCAACAAAGGCAAAGTCAAAGACAAGGAAACAAGTGCAGCATTCTCCAGAGCAGTCTTCCATGCCAAAGAAACAGATGCTAAAAATGGCCGAGGACATTATTACTTTAATCAGGGGCTCCCATCCCCCTCCTGACAAAAGGCCTAGGCAAGACACTGATTATGATTCCTCTGATCAGGTTTCCATTTCCTTTAATTCTTCTTCTGATCAGGGCTATTCTCTCCCTCCTTATGAGGACTCTGATGCTGAGGAGTCCATTCCTTCAGCCTCTCCACCTGAAGATTATTCTTTTGGGGAAACCCTGCACACCATGAGGGAGCATTTCCACTGGGAGAGCCAGGAATACTCAGAATCCAAGAAAAGGCTCAGATATTTCCTTTTACTGCCTCGGCACAGGCCCCTGGCTATCCCCCCTGTGCTTGATATTGTAGATGATGTCTTTACTGAATCCAGTCTGTCCCCAGATTCTTTACCCCCTGCACCAGTAAAGCCAGACAGGTACTACAGGGTCCCTAACTCTCATAAATTCCTTTACAAAAACCCCACTGCAGACCCAGAAACAGTTTCTCAAGGTCCTAAAGGGGTTAAAGCTTCCACTGCAAAAAATCCTGTCCCCTCAGATAGGGATTCCAAAGCTCTGAACAGATGGGGGAAAAAGTTTACACTTCTGCTACTTTAGCTGTAAGAGCTTTAAACTGTCAGTTTCACATGCTTAAATATCAACAGTATCTCGTGTCATTGTTAAAGCAGAAAATGGTTTCAAATACAGAAAGTCCAGACAGTAAAGAAATGCAGGAATTATTGCATGCAGTTGAACAAGTGGGAAAGCATACTCTGCAATGTGGTTGTGATTCATTAGAGGCTTCTTGTAGAGCCGCAGTTACAGGCTCGGTTATTGGAAGACATGCTTGGTTGAAAGAACAAAGTTTACCTGACCATGTTAAGGTAAAGTTATTGGATGCACCTCTACAGCATGATAGTTTATTTGGTGTTAAGGCAGAAGAGGTGTTAAAGAAAATGGAGGATAAAGCAAAATCAATGCAAACGGTGAAAGATTTCTTACAGGTTCAACCACCTAGATTTAGCAGAAACTGGCCTTCAAAAAATTGGTCCTTTCCAGTGTCAAACAGGCCACAAAGAGGCAGATACAGATGCCCAAGAGGCAGATCTCAGCCCCAAGGCTCCTACAGACCTAAGCAATGGGGTGCTTCAGCCCCCAAAGGAGAAGACAAATCACAACCCTATAGGAAACAAACACAATGACTTCCCTTACCAGTTGATAGCACCCCTAGGGGAAAGCTTGCACTTTTCTCAAACAATTGGCACATGATCACCCAAGACCAATGGGTGCTGAATATAATTTCTCAGGGGTACAGGTTCCACTTCCACATGCTTTCAAAACTAAAAGGTATGCCAAACCTGCCACAAAACCAATGGACAGAGGCACAAAAACAGATTGCTGCTCTTATGGAAATGGGAGCTATTCAAAAAGTTCCACAAGAAGAACAGGGACAAGGATTTTACTCAAGACTTTTCTTAGTACCCAGAAAAGACAAGGCCTGGAGGCCAATACTCAACATGTCAATTTTAAATACTTTCCTGCATGTACCAAAATTCAAAATGTTAACACTACAACAACTGCCCATGCTGGTCAAGGATGCTTGGCTAGTTACTGTGGATCTCAAGGAGGCATACCTGCACGTCCCAATCAGACAATCGTGCAGAAGATACCTCAGATTTATAGCAGGTTCAATGCATTACCAATTCTCTGTACTGCCCTTTGGCTTATCTACTGCACCCAGGGTCTTCACAAAATGCTTGGCTCCAGTAATTGCATTTTGCAGACAAAAAGGAATTCAAATATATCCCTACTTGGACGACTGCCTTATTCAAGCAGAGAGTAAGGACATTCTTCTAAAGCACCTGGCGTTTGTAAAAAAGTTACTAATTTGCCTAGTGTACACAGTAAACAAAAAGAAATCAAAACTAGTGCCCTCTCAAGAGATAATATTCCTGGGTGCAAGCTTAAATACATCTGCCCAGATGGCTTATCTCACGCCAGACAAACAAAGGCAACTGACTCATTACTTTCAAATGATGGCAAAAAACTCCCAGCTCCCTGCAAGAAAAATTCTGCAGGCCCTGGGTTTCATGGCATCCTGCATACTACTAATTCCATATGCAAAGCTGCATATGAGGAAACTACAATGATATTTAAAAAGTGTTTTGACTCAGCATTGTCAAAGCCTAGAGACAATCATAACCTTAATCCCCTGCCTACTACAGGAGTTTCTATGGTGGTCCCAGGCCTGTCACCACAACAAGGGACAGCCTTTCACCTTACCTACAGCAGGGCAGACAATTACAATGGATGCATCGGATTATCCCTGGGGAGCACATATGGCAGGAAAATGTATTCAGGGCATGTGGCCCGGGGAACAAATGCATCTTCACATCAATCAAAAAGTGATGCTAGCTGTACAAAATACCCTGACAGCCTTCAAGGACCTAATACATCCAGAACAACTACTGATAAAGACGGACAATGCCACAGTTATGTGGTACATAAACAAGCAAGGGGGCACACATTCCTACCCCCTATGCAGACAAGCCATGACTTTGTGGAGCACAACACTGACCTACCTGGTACATCTGCAAGCATAATTCCTGCCAGGAACAAAAAATACACTGGCAGACGAACTAACCAGAAATCTCATGGATCCTCACGAATGGAAGCTAAATCCACAAGTGTTCAACATGATAACAATGGAGTGGGGACACCCAGACATAGATCTATTTGCCTCCCCTCACAATTGCCAAATACAGACATTTTGCACAAGGACTTATCACTCTCAAGCATGGAAAGTGGATGCTCTGTCATTCAGCTGGAAAAACCTGACAGTCTATGCCTTCCCTCCGATGCCTCTTCTCAGCAAAGTACTTCTAAAAGTCAGACAAGAGAGGCCAAAAATGATCCTAATTGCACTGGACTGGCCATGCCAGCACTGGTATCCAATCCTAAAAACTCTGTCTCAGGACCCACCTTGGCCTCTTCCTCTAATCCCTCATCTTCTGACACAGCAAAACTATCAGATTCTACACAGTCAACTCAGTACCTTACACCTGTCAGCATGGTGAATAATGTAGCCACTCAGACTGCAACTCTCTCTAAAGCTGTAATGGATGTAATTTTGGAAGCCAGGAGGCCCAGCACTAGGAAATCTTATGCAGAAAAATGGAAAAGATTCTGTGCTTGGAACCCGGGACAAGGACTCGACCCACTGGTCCCTAATATACCTCAGATTTTACAATACTTGACTGAGATGTTGGACAAAGGCCTATCTTTTTCATCTATTAAAATCCATGCCTCTGCCATTTCAGCTCATTACAGTGCGGATCCTCCAATTTTTTCACATCCTCTACTACGGCAGTACCTCAGAGGGGCAAAGAATATAAGACCCCCTAAAAGAGCACCAGTACCAATGTGGGACCTCAATTTTGTTTTAGAGAAACTAACACTGCCTCCATTTGAACCAGCCAGCACAGCTGATCTTAAATTTCTGTCATGGAAAACTGCTCTGCTCCTAGCAATAACTTCAGCAAGAAGAGTCTCAGAGTTACAGGCATTGATGGCTGTAGAACCTTTCCTCATTTTTCATCAAGACAGGGTTTCTCTTAGAACAAATCCCGCATTCATGCCAAAAGTGGTCTCCAATGTGGCCTTAAACCAAACCATTAATTTGCCTACTTTCTACCCAAATCCCCAGAATAAAGGGGAAAAACTTCTGCATGCTTTGGATATACACAGGCAGCTATGATTTTACTTGGACAAAGCAAAAGCTTTCAGAAAAACTAAGCAACTGTTTGTAGCTTTTGCTGTAGGATCACAAGGAAAGCCAATTACAAAGCAGACAATCTCCAAATGGATTGGACACTGTATCCGCTTCTGTTATGCACAGCATGGCAAATCTGTGCCTAAGAGCATTAGGCCTCATTCTACCAGAGCAGCAGCCACATCAGCAGCTTTCCTCAGAGGGGTACCAACCAAAGATATTTTAGAAGCTGCAACCTGGAGCTCAGTGTACACTTTCACCAAGCACTACCACCTACCTCTCTACTCCAAATCTAGAGCAGGCTTTGCCACCGCAGTTCTGCAGGGCTTGTTAGCCTCCCCAAATCCAATTTAGACCCAGTCACCCAACCTCAGCTTTGGGATTCTACCCAAGTGTAATGACTGCAACAGTGAAACAAGATGAACATAGTACAGTTGTGTACCTACCATAAATGTATAGATGTTCGAGTGTATTCACTGTTGCAGTCCAGGTTACCCACCCACCATCCCCCTCTTTGCTGGGACTATTCTGTACTTCTCAACTCTATATAACCTATGTGGTATATTTGCTTGTAGATGAAAAATATGTTTATAGCATTATATGCATTGTTGTTTGGCATACTTATTTCTTTTCAGCCTTCCTATCTGGGGGCACTTGACATCTGGGGCAAGAAAAACTGAAGAAAATGGCGTCAGTTGCAACTTTTATACCCCTGGTGCACTGACGTCAGGGAAGAAGCAAAAGCAACCGATGCCGGACCAAGACTTTGGAACTCGGGCCGACTGCGGGTCGCCTGCCGGCGGATAACCCCAGGTGTAATGACTGCAACAGTGAATACACTCAAACATCTACATTTATGGTAGGTACACAACTGTACTTTCCCTGGCTTACACCACCCAAGAAAGTTATTTTCCTGTGCCACTGTCGAGCAGAGACACAGAAGTGATCCCCGGGGTGTATTTCCTATTTCCCATCCACTCATCAAGATTTTTCTTGAAGAGCGCTAATGAAGAACTTTGCTTGACATAGATGGGTAGCCTGTTCTAGAGTATGGGAAGTCTCTGGGATAGGAATCTATCCCTCCAGCATGTCCTGTTTATTGTGGTGACAAGGTTTAGGTCCCTAGAGCATGTAGCTCGGAGGGATTGGGATTTCTTTAGGTGTAGCATGTCCAACAGCTCTGGGTTTGGCACAGCTTTATATGTTAGGCAGAGATCACCTCGGAGTAGGCGATATGCTACGGAGTAAAGCTGGAGTTTTTTGAGACGGTCAGTGTAGGGCATTTGTTTGAGTCCAGTAATCCTCTTTGTGAGGTACTTCTGTGGCCTTTCCAGCTGCTGCAGATGTCTTGTGAGGTACATTCCAAAAGGGGAGTTGTACTCTATAATGGGTCTAATGAGTGTCGAGTAGAGGGGAACGATGACCTCTTTTTTCCTGGATGACAACTCTTTTATGATGAGGTGTGCCATGTAGAAGGACTTCCTGACTACTGTGGCAATGTGACTATCAAAGGAGAGACTACTGTCCACCTGAGTCCCAAGGTCTCTTATCACGCATTCAGTGTTAAGTAGATTGCTGCCTATGTGGTAGTTCATGGGTACAGAGTTTTTACCAAAGGGGATGACACTGCACTTTTTGGTATTGAGCTTGAGGCCATGGCTCTGACACCAGGCATCTGTCTCAGAGAGGCCCTTCTGTAGGATGTTCACATCATTTGAGGACTTGACTATGGCTCCTAGTTTGCAGTCATCTGTGAACTTCATTAGCCAGAGGCCTTCTGTGTTAGCCTGTACTTCAGAGAAGTAGATACCAAACAGGAGTGGTCCCAGGATGGAACCCTGTGGTACTCCACTTGTCACTGGTTTGAGGTCAGATTTGGAGTCTGCAACTTTTACAGTGTGGGTTCTTTCAGTGAACCAGTTTGCAACCCATCTTGTGATGTAGGGATTTATGCCTAGTTTATTGAGTTTAGCTATAATTCCAGAATGGGGGATGGTGTCGAAAGCCTTGGCGAGGTCAAGATAGGCTGTTTGAACCACCTTACCCTCATCTACAGCTTTGGTGACTGCCTCAAAGATGTCGATCAGGTTCAGGAGGCATGATCTGCCTTTCACAAACCCGAACTGGGTGGGATCCAGAGTTTGGAGAATACCAATGTCTTTGTTTATGAGTTCCATGATGATACGTTCCATGGCCTTGCAGACCAGGCTCATCAGGCTAATAGGTCTATAGTTCCCGGGATCAGTAGTGGCTCCCTTTTCGTGGAGTGGGATAACTGTTCCTGTGCGCCATTCAGTGGGCACAAAGCCTGATGCAAGGCTATTATTGAACATGGTGCTTAAGTGAGGAGCCAGTTCATTCTGAAGTTCATGTAAAATGCAGCCTGGGATGTTGTCTGGTCCCATGGATGCTGTGTTTTTGGCTTTAGAGAGTGCAGCTTTCACCTGCATAGTTGTGATTACAGGGACTCTGCATTCTTCCTGTATAGGTATGGGCCCTTTAGGGGGTGGTGGGTAAAGGTTGGCAATATCAGTTGGTTCTGTAATTTTTGTGGCTTTGTGCTGTAACTCAGAGCAGATCTGGGTGTTGCCATTGAGATTCTTGATGTAGCTATAGAATGCTTTGTGGTTGTCCTTGGAATTAGTGGCGATTTTATTTTCATAGCTAGCTTTGGAGGATCTTATAAGGGATCTCAGCTTCTTACTGAGGCTGACCAGGGAACTCCTCCACTCATGGGATTTTACTCTCTTTTGCAACAGTTTCTTCCTTCTGTTGTATAGTTTGTTTATGGCAGGGGACCACCAGATTGGCTTCCTTTTTTTGGAGGATAACGTCTTGGTTTTGTTTGGGATAGCACGATCCATGCACTCATGTAAGTGCTTATAGAGTGCATTTGTGTAGGATTCAGCAGTTGTAACTGTATTGTCCATCTGCATGGGTGTCATGAAGTTCACTACTTCTGTCTTAAGAAGCATGGCTTTGGAGAAATTTTTTACTGTGGTTTCCTTAATGGGGGGTGGGGGTGGGATGTGGATATCAAGGGTGATTAGCTTATGGTCGGATCGGACCAACGAGGAGCTGACTTCAGGTGTGAAACACCGGTTACTCATGTTGGTAATGACTAGGTCTAGGATATTGTTGCCCCTGGTGGGGGTGTGGATAAGATGATGTAGGGCATTGGAGTTTATGAATTCCAGAAAGTGTTGCGCTAAAGAGTTGGTACATGAGTAGTTTTCTCAGTTAATGGTGGGGTAGTTGAAGTCACCCATTATTAGAGTGTTTGGTTGAACCCTAATATTTTCCAGTACATCAAGAAAAGAGGAGTGGGAATCCTGGGGCATGGTGGGGGATCTGTAGCAAGCTATAATTTGGATTGCAGTTTTGCCAAGAGTTAGTTGCACTTCCAAGGACAATAATAATAGGTGATCATCAGACAGCATGAGATAATTTTTACAGTCTCAAGATATCAACTCAATCAGGCTGTGGGGAAGTGCTGTTCCATGGTTTTGACAAGAATGACTATGGGTGCAGGGGTGACTATAACTGCTCGGAGTTCAGTTTACGTAGGATACTGTTTATCCCAACTTCTTTTTCCCCATCTTTTCTTCATCTATAAAAACTGAATAATGTAACTAAGAATTATTGTATACTATCATAATCTCCATGACAATTTTAGGTCTATCTAGTCCAGTGTCTTATTCCGTGTCCTTAGTTAGAAATAATTAATCAAAATTGTATTTTCTTTGCAGCCATCATCTGCTATAGTAATAGCCTACAATGGGTTAGCAGTCCATTTGAAATTAATATCAATCTGTGTTTGAAATGGCATACAAGTAGTATCACACAGCATCATAAATATACTCAGATGTTATTTCTCAATAAAATTCTACATTATAATAGTGTTTGCATGTTAGAATTTTATGCTGTTGTGCTGAAATTATTTAAACACTATTGTACTTTAAACTGAATGTTTATTTGTTTAGCATTAATGGAGGTTTCTTCCTAGATCCCTCCATCTACAACCCCCTTTTTCTAATTTTTGCACATGGGGTCAGGCTGTCACATCAAGTGACCATCATCTTGAGCCAATGTTCACACCATCAGGTGGCTGATTTCTCCAAAAACCCTGCATCTAAATGAATAATGACTAGGAGTGGCCATCTCAAGTGCCAAAGTACAATAAATAAATAAATAAATACATGGAATTCTTGTATTTACATTGTAGCAATAATTAATGTGCTGTCAGTATAAAACCACTGTTTTAAAATGTCAGGTTTTTTTTTCTTTGCAAAATGTTCCATACAGTTGTGAAAGTGTCATTTGGTGTTGTGTTTCTTTTTATCCAGACAGGAAAATACCAAGTTTCCAAGTGTTCTGGCAAAACTTGAGGAAGATCAGGTGTGCCAGCGCCTGCCACTTACTTCCTTTCTAATCCTTCCTTTCCAAAGGATAACACGGTTAAAGATGCTGGTAGAGGTAATCACATTCTATTCTCATTACATTATTGTGCTAACCTTTAGGTAAACTGATATTGGTGCAGCCACGAGTAGCATTTCTACAAGACGGGCCTACAATGAACAAAAAATGGCTAGATTCCTCAGTTTTAGTCTGCCAAAGGATCACAGATGTGTCCGGGAATATTCTACATAGCTTAATACAACCATAACATAAAATATTTCTTTGTCAGATCTTTGGCAAAGTCTTTATGTTGCTTTGAGGCCTGGAATTAGTGATAAATCACTATTTTCTCTCCACCCAAAGATTAAAAAATATGATGATTATCCCTAAGAAAACATTAGATATTATATTTTATATATCTATCTATATATATATATATATATATATATATATATATGTGTGTGTGTGTGTGTGTGTGTGTGTGTGTGTGTCTATGTATACATGCAGATATATATATATATCTATATATATATATATATATATATAGACTTATGTGCATGGGCATCGGACACCCAAATGAACAGAGAGTACACCTGACCCCTGTCTGACAGACACCATTTGGTCAATGCAGACAGATGGTTGACAGGTGTGTGATGGTGGCAAGCCTCAGGTGGAGGGATATTCCCTATCCCCAGGAATATGCGAAGCCTGAGTTAGTATATATAATTAGCAGGGTTGTGGGGCTTTCCACCCTGCAAAATCATTTTATGTTGGTTTAGTCTGCTTTGGGGTAATCTCTGGAGCATGCACAGAATGAGACAAAATCTCTGAGTTTAAAATTATTCTCATCACTGAAAATTGCTTTGAAACAGTGGACAGCATGGTTAACAAAATAAGTTTATTTATTTATTTATTTTAATTATGACAATAATGAATTAATTAGTAAGCAAGGCCTTTCCACCTTTTGCAGGTATGTGTGATCCAGCTAGCTACTCTGGAAAGTGTTGTCCTGCCAAGAATATATACATTTCATCAACACTTTTTCCACTTCTGTTCTCACCTAGCCTCTGTATGTTCATTCTGCCTGCCTCTATTCAACTTCACTTCAGCCTTCCATTTCAGACTCCATAATTTTCCTCCCACTAAACGTCCACCACATACCTGACCTGGAGAAAGCTACATGAATCTTGAGGGGAGACAACTGTATTTCTCCCTCAGCTCCATGAAAGTGTCAGTCCCCTTTTTACTCTGGATACCCAACCAGACATTTCATGAATGCTTATCTGACCTCCGAGATGTCTGTCAATTGTTCTTCCAGTATATTGACACAAATGAAGTTGCACGGGGGTCTATCCAGAATGTCTTTAATATTCCACCTAAGTAGTTTTTTCAAGTTCTTACATTTTGATAAGGTGCATGGACAAATGAAAAGAGGCCTTTCTAGCAGTCTGAGTTCTTTCCTTATACTTTCCTTTATCTCACAAGGGAACTAACCATTCCTTTACCCTTAGCTACATATGAGGATTTGAATTCTAAGAGTGCTTCTGGTAGAATTTATAGCTGGTAGCATCCCAAATGTGGCCCCTCAAATACCAACCTAATATCTGTCCTTTATTCAGTATTGCACTACTGGGCATAGATTGTTTTATGTCCAGAAGGGTATCATCAGCTGGTTGTGCAAGTATGATAGTCGAGGGTTAATGTGCACTATTGCAGTACTGAATAAGTGCACGGATGTGGGACATACATATCATTCATACAGCTGAGCAGAAAGGATAAGCATGAAGAAGCCCAAGATTTCAATGCGCTTTTATCATTTTTCACCAGTGAGCTCTTTAGTGGGAAATCTAGTTACATTGATGTGCTATTGGAAGTGAAAACTGAAGAAGAGGGTGATAGCTGATAGCTTTCCCCATGGTATGAAGGATCATATTTTCTTAAGTTATTGAACCCATAAACTGCTGAAACCCGACAACATAAAATGCACTTTTTGAATCTCAGTGAAAACGAGAAGTCAAGAGCAGAGAATGCAAGTATAGATTCATAGGATCATAGGTAAGTATTAGGCAATCCATCTGCAGACAGTTACAGTTATGTTAACCAAAAAAAAATATTCAAAAGTTCACTCCAACCTAAAGGAGGCCAAGCCAAGATAGACTATGGGATAATTTCAGGCTGCCCATCCAATTACATAGGTTTAAGCTGAAGGTGGCAAAGATGCTACTCTGCTTGACATGTAGTGAAAGATTGTTTCAGAGGTGAGGGATACATTGGGATATGAATCTATCATGCCAACATGTCATATTTATGTTGATAAAAGTTTAGTTCCTTTAATTGGGTATTTGAGGTACCATTTGTGCTGTGAAAGAATAGCATAGAAACAGATTGGTGGAAATTTAAGCAAAAGAAAGAAAGAAAGAAAAACAAATATATAATAATTAACTAGGTATTTTGAAAACTAAGCCACCATTTAAAAAACTGTATATTTCTAAAATTAACCCATAGTAAGTATGGTAGTCTTTACTTATTTTTTTTTTTTTAATTTCTAACTGATCATGCTCATTCAAACAAGATTCAGAAATACTTAAACCTTATTCTTGTTTTCAGTAATGTAAGCATGTACCTTCATCAGTGAGTAAAAATACAACAATGTTGGTGTAAGTCCCAATAAATCCCATGAATAATTTTGATTTGGCATAGGGTTCTAACTTACATTCTGGTTTGCACTGCATTCCTCATCCTGAGCAGATGTTATATTTTAACCCATACTGAAAACTAAATATAATGCACAAAAATCTGCAATAATCATGTAACGTAAATCCACTAACTGACAGCAGACATAACCATAGGCTGATGGCATGCAGGATTTGTGAACAAACTAAGAGGGCCTTACAGAAACAGATGCTTGGTGCCAGAGCCAAGGGCTCAAGCTCAATGCCAAGAAATGTATAGTTATCCCCTTTGGGAAAAAACATGTACCCATGAATTACCACATAGATACACTAAACACCAAAAGTGTGATAAGAGATTTAGGGACACAGGTGGACAGTGGTCTCACCTTCAATAACCACATCACCACAACAGTCAGGAAATTCTTCTATGTGGCATACCTCATCACTAAGGGCTTTTCATCCAGAAAAAAGGAGGTCGTTGTCCCATTGTACTCATCCTTCATTAGACCCATTATAGAATACAAAGTCCCATTTGGTATGTACCTCTCAAGACATCTGCAACAACTGGAAAGGCCACAGAAATACCTCACTAAAAGAATCATAGGCCTAAAGCAGATGTCCTAGGCTGACCATCTAAAAAAACTCCATGTATACTCTGCTGCATATCGTCTACTCAGAGGTGAGCTCTGCTTAACACACAATGCCATGTCAAACCCAGAGCCATTGGGCATGATACACTTAAAGAAATCCCAGTCCCTCAAAGTCACACACTCCAGGGATCTAAACCTTGTCATTACAATGAACAAAACATACTGGAGGGATAGAGTCCTGACCCAGAGACTCCCCAGACTCTGGAATAGACTGCCCAACCTTTGAGTTCATGCTACAAGCTTTTAGGAGTAGTACACACAGTCTGACTTGTAGCTACAATGCTCTTGCACTACAACAGGTCAGTGTACCACACTATGTTGGCCCATCTCAAAAGAGACATTCATATTTACTGGAATTTAGTTGCAACAGTGATACATCACAACAATTCTATGTAACTGTCTGGACTTGGGTGAAATAGCACCCTAGGCCTACTATTTCAGCCCCCCCCCCACACACACATACTCTCCAGTTCTCCCCTCTGTTTCCCCCATGCTGGGCTCCCCATACAATGCACATTTCTGTTTTTCTTTATTTTCTCACATTTTTTCACATTTTTACCTTATTCTTCAGCTTTTTCAAAACACCATAACTTTCTATATGCTAAGAAGTGCATTAAGTTTTTTTTTTTCCTTTTTATACAACATTTTCATCCACTGATGGCATAGACAAAAAATATGATCAAATATAGAAATTCAGTGTTTCTGTTCAGCTTTAGTTTTCCTGTCATCCTTTCAAAACACCTTTCCTAGCCAACACAACACAGTAGTAATCATTTAGGAACTAGTGCAAAAAAGACAGGGCCCAAGAAGCTGTATGGTTATAGATGCTCTGGGGTGCACTTTAAAGCATTTTCCAACCTTTTAATCCAGTGGTGGCCTAAACTAAAATCATGAGTAAGAAAATAATTTCAGTCTTATTTTTTTATTTTTTTGTCTTTCAAGGAAGGCATTAAGTTATGTCCAAGGCTAAATGATCAAAGCTGACAAAATAGTAGATCATAATAAACTAACAAGCCAGTTGTTATGACAATACACAGCTCTATCCCAGAATACTGCATGCCTCGCTAACCTCCCCCCAAAAAAGACAGCCACTGCCTATGTATCCCACTGGTGCTAGATTGGGATGAAATCAGAGGTACAAACTGCCACAGTCATGTATTTCAAGAAACTGCTGACACACTCCTCCTCACTCCTCACCCATAGCTGCCAAAGACAGCCACCAGTATACATTCCTTGATGTATGATTGTGAAGAAAGTGAAACAATAATGATTACAGTAATGTATTGTACTTCATTGCTCCTAGACAAACTGCCTCTACAGAAGTTGTAGTAACCTTTTTTTTAATATTTTTTTTATTTTCCAAATAATATAATGTTTAACAATACAATCATCAATAAACAAGCATTATAAACCTTTATATACACTATGTACAATTGACCTGAACCAAGGAGGAAAAAAATAATAAAATATATGAAATTAGTAACAAAAATTTATAATATTCAATTTATAAAGTATAAAGTTACACATTAATTATTTAGGGTTCATTTTTAATGTCTCAATAAGAGTTAACATTTTTTTCCCAAGGATTGTTTGTCCATGTTTTAGGTGAAATTCTCGATTCCTTCACCTTGATTTCAAATGTCGCTGTTTCCTCCATCAATCTCAAGAATTCTTCCAGAGTAGGTTCTTGTGAAGACTTCCATTTTCTAGTTATACATTTCCTTGTCACAGCTAGTATGGACCAAAGAAGGTATATATCTTTTTTATTCATTCCAATAGTATCATTGACATTTAAGAGGACTAAAGATTTGGTTAAAATAAAGGTATCTGTGAATATAGCTTGGAGAAAAATAGTAATTTCTTCCCATATTTTTTTATATTAATACAATCAAAAAATATATGAGACCAATCATCTTTACAGTTTAAAAAACATCTCCAACAAATGGATTTATCAAGTGAATTGAATTTGGCTAGTTTATCAGGTGTAATAAATGCCCTGTGAATATATTTCCATGTAAATATTTTCCATACTTGTAAATTAAATGTTAAGTTAACAGAACATAAAAGATTTGTTTTACTCTCAATTAATAGATTAGTGTGACATCCTTTTGCTATGAAATTCTAATATCTTGCATTAGGGTTAGTTTTATATGTTATCAATATTTTGTATAATTTTGAAATTAGATTCGTCCAATTATAATTGTCGTAAATAACTTCAGATATTAGACTAATCAAATTTGGACTAGTTTTATAAGGAGAATTAATAATTTTACTGTTAAGATCCTTAAGATATGATAATATGCTTTGTAGTATCAACCAATCTATTGATGGAATGTTATATTTATTCTGAATTTGTTGAATGTCTAATACTACTTGATTCTCTATACAATGTTGCCAACAAGTGAAGTTTTTCCCCTCCCATCTAGTTAAGATAACATTATGAATTTTATTGAAGAAATTCTTTGTAGAACTAAAGGGTATTATCAAGTCTAGCCAAATCTTAATATCCGTGTTAGTATATATAAATCTTCTGCATAAATTGTAAATATTATTTATATAATTTAAGTTTGTTGGTTTTGTTTTAGTATATTGAATATTTACAGTCAATATGTGCCACATCCTATTATTTTGTTCACTTAATATACACTTTTTAATTATTTTATTTTCATTTAGAAAAATAATAGTGTGAAATGTTTTCCATGTTGAATAATTAGGATCTATCCAATTAATGATAGTTTTTAATATGTAAGCTTTTATGTATGATTCTAGATCTGGAAGTTTAATTCCACCCATTTCCCAAGATCTAATATGATGTGTATAGACTATTCTATTTCTGTTTGGATACCAAAGAAAGTTTAATAGAATTGTATTTATTTATTTCAAGATTTTTTTTTTCTTGTTAGGTATTATAGGAATAGCTTGTGCAATGTAATATTTTTTGGAAGTATTGTCATTTTTATTATTTGTAATCTGTCTTCAAATTTCAAGACCATTTTATTCCAGCTTACTATTAACATTTTTATTTTATTAATTATGTTGCTATAATTTGTGGCTAACATAGATTCCAAATTATCACATAGTGTTATTTCTAAATATTTTATTATGGGAACTTGTTTTCCTATCACACAATTTGTAGTTAAGGTAAATTCTCTCTTTTTATTTAAATGTGTATAATTAGATTTTCCCTTGTTAAATCTAAGGACAGAAATATGATAAAACCTTTCCACTATTTCATCTAGATTTTGTACTGATATCTCTGAGACAGATAAGGTGAGTAAAACATCATCAGCAAATAACACAGTTTTTTAAAAGAGTTGGCCATATATATATGCCTGATATATTAGAGTTGTGGAGTAATAATGAGGCAAATAATTCAATTCTTAAGGCAAACAGGATGGGAAACATTGGACATCCCTGCTTTGTAGCTTTGGTTATTTCAATAGCCTTCGAGGTAAATGGCCCAAGTTTTACATAAGCCAAATTGTTTTTATAAACATTCTTTATTAGCTTAATAAAATTAATAGGAAATTCAAAGCCTTGAATAGCCTACCTGTCCTTAAGGGAAGTGACCTCAGCAAAAGAAGCTGTAGTAACTGGTCATTTTGGACCATTTCTAGCTCTTTTGAAGTTCCCTGGTTAAAATCTGCCTCTGGCATTTTTTTGAAGCCATATTGCTCAGACACAGCTCCACGTGGTCCTGTTGAGTCTTCCTGGCTACAGAGAACTGAAAAAAGTGACTGCTTTCCTGATTAAGTATCCTGCTGTTTTTTTTATATTTGTTTTACCTTCTACTGCTTACCTAGAGCAAGCTTTAACCATTTTCATAGTTATTTACTGCATTTTTTATTATCTGCACTTAAAAGTACATTTTAGTCGAAATTAGTCTAATTCAAATCAAAAAGTGTTTGTTTGCTGTTTAATTTAATTGTTTGGCTGCCCACTAAAGTGTGCTAGCCTGTACTACTGACTTATTGCCTTTTCTGCATTTCTGTGTGTTTCTATTTAAAAACAAAAAAAAAATCCTTGTTTTCCTGCCTCTCCTAAACTAGTTAGACCAGTTTACAGGCCTTGCTGTATCCTGGGCTGTGTTGTAGTTCCTGTGTTGTCCATTGCCTTACTTGGATAGAAGGAAGTTTCTTAGCTCACCAGTGGGAGTGGGGAGCCTTGAATAGCCTACCTGTCCTTGAGGGAAGTGACCTCAGCACAAGAAGCTGTAGTAATTGGTCATTTTGGACCATTTCTAGCTCTTTTGAAGTTCCCTGGTTAAAATCTGCCTCTGGCAGTTTTTTGAAGCCATATTGCTCAGACACAGCTCCACGTGGTCCTGTTGAGTCTTCCTGGCTACAGAGAACTGAGAAGGAGCGACTGCTTTCCTGATTAAGTATCCTGCTGTTTTTTATATTTGTTTTACCTTCTGCTGCTTACCTAGAGCAAGCTTTAACTGTTTTCATAGTTATTTACTGCATTTTTATTATCTGCACTTAAAAGTACATTTTAGTCGAAATTAGTCTAATTCAAGTCGAAAAGTGTTTGTTTGCTGTTTAATTTAATTGTTTGGCTGCCCACTAAAGTGTGCTAGCCTGTACTACTGACTTATTGCCTTTTCTGCATTTAGCGCGGAGTTGCCACTAGAGCACCATCGGGCAGCGCCGGTTAAACAAGGTTAAACTATTTCTGGCTCTGTAAAGTCTGCTCTTCATTTTTTCCCTTAGAACTGCTCTACTTGTAATCTAAACAGTCTATTCTCTATCTGTAAAGCTCAGCACTTGTTCCTAAAGCATTTTTTAGTCAGGTAAAGCACTTCTATATTATACAAAGTACTTCACTAGCTTAAAACCCCCTTGAGTACCCACTTCCCTCTAGATCCTTTCTGACTCAGTTACACAGCAAACTTTTTCATTTCTTCTAGCATGTCAAAGGGTCAGTTGCTGGTGTCCTCTCCTGCTCAGCTGGTGAATCTGGGAATATTAAGGCAATGTTACAATTGCCTCATGTACACAGACAACCCTCTCCTCCTCCCACAAAACACAAATATATGCGAGAGATGCAACTATATAGCCAAACTGGAGGCTGAGCTCTCTCAACTCAGGACTGGCAAAACCAGACAGGAGGAGAAGGTAACCACACACACCATAAACCCAGTCTCACATAGAACTATCACAACTACAAATCAAACACATAAACACACAAAGACATACTCGGAGGCACTGATCAAAAATCTACCAAAACAGCACAGGCCTCCAAAGCAGACACCCAAACAACTGCCACCTCATGACATAACACAAGCAACACATAGATCACAAAGTCAGTGTGCAAATCAGTCACAGCCCTTAAGGCCAAACACAATGCCAGACACACTTGTCATAGGTGACTCCATAGTCAGACACACTGACGTCCCACTCACCAGACTGAACAAGGAGAGGGTCACAGTAAGCTGCCTGTCGGGTGTTAGAATCTGCCACATAACACAAGCACTCAGGTCACTCCACAGCAAGTACAAGTATGACTCAGTCATTGTCCATGCCGGTGTGAATGACCTGAGACGTACCTCCGTGGACTACATGAAAAGAGACATAAAGGAGCTCTCAGATTATGTAGCCCAGGCTGGTATGACCCTGACCCTGAGCAGTATCCTACCTTCACCAAGAATGATGCCACAATACAGAGACAAAATGATCAGTTTTAATAATTGGCTTAATTTCTGGTGTCATTCTAAGGGGATCCAATGTCTGTCTGCCTGGAATGACATGCTTGACAAGCCACGCTGCTTCGCAAGGGATGGCTTGCACCTGTCACCCTGGGTTTCCGGATATTGGCAAAGGCTCTTGCCACCCCCATAGTGCCTTTTTAGACAAGGCTCAAATTCTAAACCCACCGCCCTAGAAAACAATAATGGAAAAAACTAAGGGTAATGCTGCTCAATGCCAGAAGTCTAAATCTCAAGATGCACGCCCTCAAGCCCTCCTCAGTATGGAGAACATCGATGTCTGTGCTGTGACTGAAACCTGGTTCAAGGCTCCTGAGAGCACCCGGCACTATCAGGTTTTACCTCATATCATGCGTTCCGCCCCAAAACCCGGACCGTACCACAAAAGGAGGGGTGTATCCATATTCATCAAGGATACCCACACCTCCAGGCTGGTGGCAACTCACAAAGCATCAGAGACCATTCAGGTGCAATTAACCATAGGCAAAACTGCTCTACAGTTTGTAGCATGTTACAGGCCACCCTCTCAAACTCAGGAACCCCACACAGCCTTCCTGAAGACACTGGAGAGTATAAATGTCTCTCCAAACACCATCATATTGGGTGACTTCAACTACCCAAACATAGACTGGGAACATTACTCAAGCCCCAATACCCTAGCCCAAAGGTTCCTGGAGTTCATAAACTCAAATGCTATGGAACAACTTGTCACCATTCCCACAAGAGGTGAAAATATACTAGACCTGATCATCACAAACATGGGGACAAAATGCTCCACACCGGAAGTATATCCCTCATTGGTGAGATCAGACCATAAACTAATCTCACTGGAGATCCACATCCCGCCCCCACCCCCAACAAAAAAGACCACAGTGAAGAACTTCTCAAAAGCCAACTTCACACTTCTTAAGACTGGTGTGGTATCCTTCAAGGCCCCTGAGCCATTGGAAACCACAACCCACACTGCTGATTCCCTTACAAATGCTTTCTACGAGCACCTCCAGGATTGCATGGATCAAGCAATCCCAAATAAACTCAAGACCCTTTCCACCAAAGGCAAGCACCCGATCTGGTGGATCCCAGCCATAAACAAACTTTACAACAAGAGGAGTAAGCTACTACAAGATAGAGCAAAATCCCTAAAAGGGAAGACGTCTCTGATCAATACTAGTAAAAAATTACGATCACTCATAAAATCATCCAAGGCCAACTTTGAGAGAAAAATCGCCAAGGACTCAAAAGACAATCATAAGGCTTTCTTTAGCTATGTTAGAAATCTGGGTGGAAACTCCCAGATATGCTCAGAATTAGTCCAAAATGATACAAAAATCACTGAACCCACAGACATTGCAAAAATACTGGCAGACAGGTTCAGTGAAAATTTCTCCCCTCCCTCCCCCCCAAAAGGAGAAATATCTATCCCAGCAGAGTGTAGCCTCCCAATCATCTCAAATACCCAGGTGAGAGCTGCTCTCTCTAAAGCTAAAAACACAGCATCAATGGGACCGGACGGTGTCCCCGGCTGTGTGCTACACAAACTCAATGAGGAACTAAACCCACACATAAGGCTGCTGTTTAACCTTAGCCTTACCACAGGATATGTACCCAAAGAGTGGCGTACGGCAACTGTGGTCCCACTCCAAAAAGGCAGTGCTTCTACGGACCCTGGTAATTACTGCCCCATAAGCTTAACAAGCCTGGTCTGCAAAGCTATGGAGAGGATCACAATGGAACTCATAAATAAAGACATAGGGGACCTACAGACATTGGATCCTACCCAATTCAGCTTTGTCAAGGGCAGATCATGCCTCTTGAACTTGGTCGACTTTTTTGAAACAGTCACCAAGGCCATTGATGAGGGTAAGGCAGTTCACACAGCCTACCTTGACCTTGCAAAAGCTTTCGACACAATACCCCACTCGGGTATCACAGAAAAGCTCACCAGCTTAAATGTAAACCCATATGTCACAAGATGGGTTGCAAACTGGCTCAAGGACAGAACCCACAGGGTTAGAGTTGCTGGTGCCATGTCAGACTCCAAGCCGGTCACAAGCGGTGTCCCACAGGGCTCAGTCCTGGGACCCTCTTGTTCGGCATCTACTTTTCAGAAGTGCAGGCAAACATAGGAGGATTGTGGCTGACAAAGTTTGCAGATGACTGCAAACTGGGCGCCATAGTTGAAAATCCATCAGACACAGATATCCTTCAGAGAGGTCTCATAGAAATGGATAACTGGTGCCAGAGCCATGGCCTTAAGCTAAACGCCAAAAACTGTATAGTCATACCCTTTGGTAAAAACAAGGTAACCCCAAGTTACCACATAGGTGGCAATCCATTAAGCACAGAAGAGGTTATCAGGGACCTGGGGAACCAAGTTGACAGTAACCTTTCTTTTGACACTCACATTGCCAAAGTGGTTAGGAGGACCTTCTACATTGCCCACCTGATTATGAAGGGATTCACATCCAGATCAAGGGAGGTCATTGTTACCCTGTACTCTTCACTTATCAGACTAATGATTGAGTACAATGCCCCATTCGGAATGTATCTTACCCGACACCTGCAGCAATTGGAAAGACCCCAAAAGTTCCTCACCAAAAGGATAAAGGGGCTCAAAAATATGCCATATGCTGCCCGACTGAAGAAACTCCAGCTCTATTCAGTCGCATACCGTCTGCTCAGAGGTGACCTGTGCCTGACATACAAGGCCATGTCCAACCCAGAATTAATGGACATGCTCCACCTAAAAAAATCCAAATCCACCAGAGCCACAAGAGCAAGAGACTTAAACCTCAACACGGATATAAATAGGATGTGCTGGAGGGACAGATTCATCACCCAGAGACTCCCTATGCTGTGGAACAGAATCCTGGTCCATGTGAGACAGAGCACCTCGCTGGCTCTGTTCAAGAGGAATCTTGACCAGTGGATGGGAGATCGTAGGTTTACCCCGGGGATCATCTCTGTATCACTGCTGGACAGAGGCACGGCAAACTAATGGGTATAGTATTCTTCAACCTAAGGGGTGGTGAAAGCCACACAACTCTGGCTAGGCTTATAAATGCCCTAGGGCAGATAGCCTAGTATGAACCTATGAACCTATGAACCTAATTCTAAAGCCTTAAAAAGAAAATCCCAGCTCATTGAATCAAAGGCTTTTTCTGTATCCAAAGCTACTATTAGAGCTTCTTGGTTGTTTCTGTTTAGAAAATCTATGATTGTTAGAATTCTTTGTATATTGTCACATGTGTGTCTTTTATAAATGAATCCTGTTTGATCCTCATTTATTATGTGTGTCAATGATTTTTTTATTTTTACCAATATTGACATGCAAATTTTATAATCATTGTTAAGTAAAGATATTGGCCTATAAGATTTACACTGTAAAGGGTCTTTGTTTTCTTTTATAATGGGTGTAATTAAGGAGTATTTCCATGAAATTGGAGTTGTGTTTTGTGCTAGAATTTCATTCAAAGTGTTGTGAAACAATGATATTACTGAAGATGGAAATATCTTATATAATTCATTAATTATTCCATCAATTCCTGATGTTTTATTACTTTTACTTTCCTTGATTTTTTGAGTAATTTCTTTTAGAGATATTTATTTTTAAAGGTCTAACTTTACCTTTTCTGGTATCACCTTTACCTTTACTAATTTCAGGTCTAAGTTTGATGTATTAGTTATGTGTGAAGCATCATTATAATGGTCAGACAAATAATGTTTAAATGCATCGAGTATATCATTTATACCCAAAACCTTGTTGATTTTTTTCCTTCCTTCATGTATAATACTTGTAATATTATTTCCAAAGTGATTTTTTTTAAATCTTATTGCTAAATTATGCATGCTGATTCCCACTCTTTTAGCTTGTTTTTATATGATGAAATAATTTTTCCATTTAGATAGGCTTGTATCCCAAAGATTCATTACATTTATTTCAGTAGTGTAGTTTATATCTAAAATGAGTTGTACTTCTGAATCTAACCAAGGTTTAAATTGTTTTGATTTTGTAATGTAAGCTGGAATTCTTGACATAAAAATTAATTTCTTATAATCTGTATGTATTTTGAGAATTAATGAACTATGGTCTGAAAAGGGCCAAAGGATTATGGAAAATGTTATTATTTTTGAATTTAGCTCTTGAGATATGAAGATTTTATCAGTTCTTGTATGTGTCCCAAATCTATGGTCTTGGTGTGAAAATTGTTCACCTTATAACTAAATGTATCAATTAGATTTAAACTTTCTTCCAATTTCTTAAGTAGCTTCCCTATAGAACTTACACATACATTTCTTTTGCTTGTGGTCTCTGATTTATCCAATATACAATTAAAGTCACCTCCCCAAATCAAATTTCCTTTATATACTCTAGTTATTAGATCCATGTGTTTTCTTATTGTCCCAACCCCAATACCTGGAAACCAATATATATTTACTAATGTCCACAGTCTATTGTTTTATTTTACTATTACTATGGCTAGGAGTCCTTCTTTATCTTCATATTTGTAAATGATTTGAGGCATAGTGACATTTCTTCATAAAATTAAAGTTCCCCTAGTCTTTTTCTTATATGAAGAGTGAGATAAGATCATATATTCATTAGGATTCCAGCTAAAGGTATTGTTTGTTTTGAAGTGAGTCTCTTGAAGAAATACTACTTATACTTTATTTAATTTCATATATCTTAATAATTTAGATTGTTTTCCTTGAATTGCTTAAACCATTAGTGTTTAAGGATAAAATAGTCAAGCCCATTCTCA
The DNA here is from genome assembly GCF_019279795.1 of Protopterus annectens. Classification (NCBI taxonomy): domain Eukaryota; kingdom Metazoa; phylum Chordata; order Ceratodontiformes; family Protopteridae; genus Protopterus; species Protopterus annectens. Next base: position 1,810,952,357 of record NC_056728.1, on the reverse strand, counting down.
GTATTTAACTTTACATCATATTTGTTTTGTATTATATTTTGTAATACCACACCAAATGTAAAATGTGTAACTACTGTGTTAATAATTCTCATTGTAGTCAATATTTTAATTTTGGTCAAATAACTTAAAATAGAGTTTAGTTCAGGCCAATAAAATAAAGAAAAATGAAAATGCCAAAATTACTTGTATAACAAGTATATAAATATTTTGTAAACCCTCTAATATACATGAAGTGAAATACACTTCCAATCTGCTAGATGAGAAGAAATCTAACAGATTGCCTACCATAACTTCCCTCATGAAAAAAGGGAAAAAAAAAACTAACCCGTTTCGAGCTCCAGTAGACCTTTTCTCTTATCTTGGAGATTTAACAATAGTAGTTATTATTTTCCCTATATAACTATTAATAATGAATTAACATAATGTATGGAAATGAGTATTGATTTGGTAATACAATTTAATTTTAGATTAGATTAGACTTCTTTTTCAGAATATAATCATCCTATTATGCACTACTTAAACATTCATAAAGTAAAATCTCATTTATAACACAGTAAATGTTGCTTAACATTAGTTCTCTTTAGCCTGAGGGTAGTATATATACATATTAATAGTCTCCAATATTCTGATATGACCAATATACTAATGATTATGTCAGGTAAACATTCTCCTACATACTAAAAATATATTATAACTGAGTGAAGTAGATTTAGAAATGTATCAATAAGTGAAAATAAATACAGACAAGTCTATTCAGAACACTTGAATCATACTACAAAAACTAGGTAGTCCATAGAATGAACTCTTAGAGATGTGTTCACTAGAGATGATAATGTAAATATGTTTGAGTGAACAATACATGTCATAAATTTCTATTTATCACTCACATGCTTTCAAGTAGAGACAAATGAAAGCATAACCAGATTCAGTTTATGTCCACCCATGAATGTAGTTGTGACAAACTGAAAGAAAAAAATTAAGAAAGACAACATTACACCATAGTGATCACTCATTGATGATGAAACAGAAGCAATTTGCCCTGATAAGTGGCCATGTGGGTGAGCAATTTATAAACTTCTTAATACTAATGCATAGTTATAATATCAATTCATATTATGAGAATATCATCACAGAATATTGAACAAAATGCTAGTCAAGACAGAGCATTACTGAAGCTGTTCTGCACAGCCACAGTTCCTTAGAACCTTTATAATAGAGTGTTTATCAAAGACTGTGTCATGCAGCAAGATACAAGAGTAGGCAGACTCCCTTCTCTGCTATTAAATTTTTAAAAGTAATGAAACTCTAAAAAATACAAAACCTATTAAGCTGAACAGTGTCTTAAGAAATCTTTCTATCTCGTATCTATTTAGTGTTCTACTTGAATTTCTCATCAAGAATTACAATTTACAAATCTGTCTTATTTTACTACTTGAAGCAGAAGCAGACCATGAAGACATTTTCTCATGGGCCCTTTACTTTAAAGAAATAAAGATGAAATTCCAAGGTGAACTCATTTTACCAACCATCTTACTAAGAAACTGATAACCTTATTAATTAAACAGTTGTCAATATTCAGTAAAAATATCAGCTGCATAATAGTCAGCTATACAACTAATGTCTGAAGGATTAAAGGTAGTTTATGTTATAAATCCCTGCCTTAACCAGATGTGTAGCATACAGAATATCATTTAGAATTTGCGTTTCTTAGGAACCTATGTCTGTAAATGTGTAATTCAAACAATTCTTGGTAGAATGAATGACATATAAACTACTTTATTATGCTAATTTATGTGCAGTTTTACTATAGGTTTCCCAGTACTTCCCCGTCATCAAGGCAACTCCCACAATACATCAACAGGCACTCGCAAGACAGTCTGAGATGCCAATTTTATGAGTTATAGAACCATGGTTTAAAGTTTTGCTGGGAATAAATCAACTGTTCATCATAGAAAATAAGTGCACATGCCCACACAATTTAGTAGTGCAGTTAAACAACTACTTGCATGTTTGTGTAAAAATTTTGGCTAATTACCAGCATCGTTGCCACTTTACTGAAAGTTGAACCCCAATTAACAAAGATTATAAAGCACTAAAGGGTGAGGAAAGTAATCAGTAATTTACTATCTACTGTACTCACTATTTATTTGGTTACTAAGTAATCAATTCAATTGAACATGTCTAGACAGTGTGAGCAGAATAAAATAACAACACTGCACAGTACAGGGTTTACTATGTTATCTAATAAAGCAATGTACTCATTATATTCAAATAAGCAGGAGTAATAAGTACAAGGTAATAAGTCCCTTTGTGGCTTCTGAAATTAGATGATTTCTGTTACCAGGTTAATGAAGTATTCAGTAAAATATGTCTAAAACCTGTCTTAATTTTATTTATTATGTGCACAGAAGTATGTCACAACTGCAACTGATGTGTGCAACTCGCACACATATTTTCCTATTTACACTTGCAACACTGTAACAGATGCTTATTAAAATTATCAGACATGTCATTTTACTGGATCACCATAGCATAGTGTATCTTTTAGCCTAGGTAGGAATAATTTAGAAGTAAAAAAGGACTGTGTTTACTTCAAGTGTAACAATGTAGTCTGTAATGCCTCTATTACTTTTTCAATTGGATGTTATTCAATGTTACTGTAAGTTCTTCTTTTTGGTGTTACCTACATGAAAAACGGGTTCCTATCAGTTCGTCGAAACTTCAGCAGTTCGAACACCATATGTTTGAACTGTGAAGTTCGAAAACTGATTATCACGAAACCGCGGAACACCAAATTCTTTCTCAGGGAAAGAATTCAGTGGGCTGTTTCTGTGGCTTCACGATTTTCAGCACTGTGGTGGAAAGTTATGGGTCAGGTTCAGGTAAGTGTGCGATTGTGCAGATGTTAGGGTTAGGGTACAAGTTAGGTGAGTTAGGGTTAGGGCGCGGGTGAGGTGGGTGTGCGATAGTGTGGATGTTAAGGTTAGGGCGCAGATTAGGTGAGTTAGGGTTAGGGCGTGGGTGAGGTGGGAGTGCTTTAGTGTGGACGTTAGGGTTAGGGCACAGGTGAGGTGGGTGTGCGATAGTGACAGACCTTAGGGTTAGGTTTTGGGTTAAGGTAAGTGGATAGATAGTAGTGTATGTACAGTTTAGTGTAGGGTTTGATGTAGGATTTTTAAGTGTGTGTAGATTGTTTTTTTTTTTTTTGGTGTGCTTGTGTTGTGTGTGAGTTTCTTGGAACAGCAATTTTTTTCCCCTGGGAAAAAAATCACTGTTCTAAGCCTTTGATGGTTTTGCACTTCGAGGTTAGAAGTTCGAACATATGGTGTTCAAACTTCTGCCATTTCGACAAACTGATATAGACCCATGAAAAACAGCTATTCTGTCACTGATTTCACACCTATTCTTTTTATTTATTTAAAAGAAGTCAGGGTTTATAGATTTTAATAATCCAAAGGCCATGCTAAATGAGCTTAAAATATACTGCTTGTGCAACTGATATCACTACAAGCGCTACCTTAACAACAGACAAGCAGGGAATTCCTTAACTGACTATTTCCACCTTAAATCTTTCATAGCAGGCAAGGGAAGCTCTAACTAGTGCATGTGAATGTTTCAAATAACAGCATTGTCAGAACCCAGTAACAGAACTCAAAGTGACGTTTTTTCCACATTTAAAAATATGGATATATGTTACTTTTAAAACGGGAATTTGAAGTCAGTAAGCCACAGAAACTATTATTAAAAATTTTCAGTTCCTATTATGCAACAATGAAGTAAACTAAATATACTATTAATAAAAAGGAACATGAGAAAAACATTTGTGTATATGTTGTCTCTGTTCTTCCTTTACGTATAACTAATTATACTAAAGTGAAAGATAACATTTGAATCTGGTATTCCTTACTGCCTATGAATGAGATGTAACTATATTTTCAGAAGTCGCTCTAAGTTATAAAACCATTTAACATTATCAGACACAACCACTAGACTTGTGATGAGTATGTTGCCTAGTACACACCTATGAACCTAAGTTTGATTCACTTGATGATGGTAAATCATTCAAAATTACAGTCAATAAATCCAGACATCAGAGTTTTATACTTATTGTCCAAAAAATACATGTTAATGCAATAGCTGTTATTCTATTAACTTTCTAAGTGAATTAGAGTAATATTTAAAGTGTGTTCTTGATTTTCAGTCTTTATTCTGCTATTATTTTTGGCACCAAGATGAATTCTTTGGCAAAGAAGTTGAGAGCTACAGTATCGGGTGTTCTGCCAGTATTTATAGAACTCCATGAAAGAGAAAACCATCCCTGAGGAAGGTATGCACTGAGATCGGTCACTCTGGGCTACTGATCTCTCTAGTGCTTATCTTCCTTGTGTTCATTATCAGCTTTATCCTAAAAGGGTCATATCACAGTCATGTTCAGGTTAAGGACCATAATCATGAAATTAATACTTTTTTAATCCTTATTTTTCCCCAACCAGCAACAGCTTTTGTGGGGCTTCCACACAGTAAAGGATGACTAAAGGATCCTCCCCAGCCACGAGTATTGCAGGTACCTAATGATGGCTATGTTGTTAGTTTTAGTGAAAATAATGTCCACCATTAGGGTTTGTTGCTCTACATCAGTAGTAAAATATTTAATAGAATTGTGGAGCCCGTTACCTGATAAATTACTGTTACTATGACCAGAGATATCTTTGAATTTTAAAGGAGACAAAAATAAGAGTTATTATCCACCTGGTTTCTTAAGTATACAAGATTGCTGTACTAGCTTTTGTTGGTTTGACAGACATGTTGCAAAATATCAGGATAGCATAACTTGCTGCAGTTGGGGACCCCCAGCAACCGCACTGTTCACTGGTGCCTATAGCCAGCTATGCTAGCATCATAGATACCTCTCAGATGCACCATGATAATCATGGGATACGCCTCTGGTCTTGATGCATACACTGTGGTGTAGCAAGTAGAGGCACTCCCGCTGTTTACAGCCAAATGGATTGATCACAGTGGCAGTGGCTCAAGAGGTGGTACTTTTGCCTGTATTGCTGGAAGATCAAAAAGCTATAGGTTCTTTTCCCACTTCATGTGATTGGAAAAGTTTCAAATTGCTGTCACTGCAGTGCAGCATTAGGGGATGTGTGCTGTCCTTCAGATGAGAGATAATCCTCTGTGCTATCATGTATCAACTCAGGTACAGGAGGTGCTACAGGAGAACACCCCTCAGACATATATACAATGGCAGATGTCCACAAAGTTGCATAAATGAAATGATTTCCTTAACCTTTGTAGAATTGTGACATTTCATATTACATATGAAGTGATGCATAACTCATTATTTAAAACTGTAACTATGCTCAGAGTCGATTATACCCAAATGTAGAGCTACAGCTCCTTTCAACCCACCTTGCTTTGAAGTCATGAGCAGTCTTTGGTCAAAGCATGTGCTGTTGCCTGGATTAGGAACCAGGAAAAGTTTCTGTTCTCACACAAAGTGAATGTATAATAAACCACAGTTTCTTTATATTAAAATCTGGAAATAGTCTAGAATACATAGCGGTGGTGGTGCTGCGGTAGCGTTGTCGCCTCACAATTAAACGCTGTCCGTTCGATTCTCAGTTAAAGCGTCTTCTGTGTGGCGACATGCGTGAACAGACATTCCTTCATTGAAGGTTGTGCGTTAGACCCGACAAGCTAGCACGTAAAACTCTACTGCCAATCATTAGCGGACCGGAGTTCCGCTGTGGCAACCCCTAACCAGGAAAAGCCAAAAGACACAAACAAACATAGCTAAATATAGGCTTTCAAGTATGGACTTCCCTGCACATCCCATGTTGGTGGAGACCACTACACTCACAAATTATACACACTAATTATATAGTCACACAACAGCAGTCAAAAATATAACCTCGGTGATCACTGAAAGTGGTTTTCTGTGATCTTCATTTACAGCAATGGTACTCATGCAAATCATGGTAGTACATCTGACTGTCTCCCACTTTATCAAGTTTATAAATATTATTGTAAAGGGCCTAGGCATGGAGCATAGAACAGTGTGCCCACCTATGTAGAGGGATTGCACCAGAGAAGAACGCTAAAGCTATCGACTACTCAAGGTTTCTGTTGATCCTTGTATCTTACCTGACACTGCTACAATTAAGCTACTGCATTATATATTATGCTGTCTCACTTGTGAGTTAAATATTCATGACAGGACAGGCTGTGTTATCTAATTAGCACAACGTGGGTTATTCACTGATAATTATATAGTGCGGTTTATTTTATATGGGTATGTTTTTCTATTAAGTCAACTCATCAGAGAATATGAAGTACTCTTCTTATGGGAGGTACATTTTGTGACAGTATTAATACTTGTATAGCATATTAATGCTGCGATGTGTCAATGAAGGGATACCATAGAATATGCAACTAAAACCTATAAAATACTAATGTTTATTACTTGTGAAATGGTTCCCAGTCAGAAGAACTAAGAGTTATGTAGTTATGGGAAGTCTGAAACCACAGAAACTTGAGTGCCAATATCTGTCATGTATTTTGTCAGCTGAGGGGTTACAACATGAGGAGGGAATCTGAGTCTGTTAGTGGGCAGCACAATAGCATCTGAATGTGTGGAATGTATCACCTAACAGGACCGTTTGTTCTCTATAACCGTTAAGTATTATCGTGTTGTCTTTTGATAATCTATTATTAAAACTTTATTATTGGCTCTGTATGTTTTCTTCATGGTGATGCAAGTTTGCATGGGGATTGGGGTGGGGTGACACCACATTGCTGCAACAGACTAGGGGATTTTTTTGAGAGGGTAAAATGAAAAGCACTTTGAGAAGGTTCCCCTGCATAATGTGGGGTGATGTGTTGAGAGTGCCTTAATGATAAGGCTGTTATTAGTAGGGCCTAAAAGTTTTATGTGTATATAGTGTGTTATAGTAATCATGAGCTAGTGATTATAGCTGCATGATGGTGGGGAGGGTAGTAATCTTGTCAAGCTAAGATAAGCTGGAGGAGAGAGAGAATGATTTGGAGAGTTGCTGGTTCAGGTTAAAGCACAGTGCACCTGGTTGTTTTGGGGACAAAACCATGGGGTAAATGGAGGCCTACCACAAAAGCTGTAGGCACATATCTTAGGTATAAGCACATGCATAGAAACTCATTCTATGTGTACATAGTGGTACCAACAGCTATCTGTAAGAGTCATGTTATGTATGCAGGTGGGAGGAAGGTCCGTGAGAAGAGTGGAAAGAAACTGAGGCCGGATGTAGGATATAAGGGAGGGAGAAAGTGAGCCACAGGTAGCAGAATAATGAAGACAGGTGTTAGTAGGAGGTGGAGTGCTGCACTAATGATGGTGGCAGGTGTTAGTAGGAGTTGGAGTGCTACACTAATGATGGGGGCAGGTGTTAGTTGGAGGTGGCTTGATACACTTATTATGAAAATTTGGAATATGGTAGGCAAGGAGAGTGTATGTGTCACTTTAAGGAGTTCAGTAATGTGGATAGTGTGAGCTCAGGTGGAGTGTGCAGTCCAGAGGTGTGATAATGATAGGTAAAGGGTAAGAATTAGGAATACTGTAACAATGCTGCTAAATTTGCAGCATATACCCCTTTCAAAGCCCACCACCTTGTAGCACTGAAAAGCCTAAATTGATTAGAAATGCCACATAAACTAGCATATGCACATCTTATTACTACCTATAAAATTCTCCAGCATCCATCTACCTGTCCAGCACTAAAAAACATTCTACCCAGCTATGTTCTCACTCGGTCATTGCGATCCAGTGAATAAAATGCCTGCCTGTCTACAAATTTAGCAAATCTGCTGGGCATTGTCTCTACTCGTACAAGGTTGCTAAGACCTACAACTTCTTATCTGTATCCATCACGTCTATACCCTCCCTCCCATCTTTCAAAATCAGGCTAAAAGACTTCCTAGCTAAAATATGACTTTGTTCTTGTTCAAAACCAGGATAAACGATATCCATAAATGTGAACAACTACCCTTTCATTCCTTATACCTTCTTACTCTACCTTCATCACTTACTTCTTGCTAATTCTTTTACCTGACTTTCTCTCTAAAATATGAAAAGCCTCACTTCATATTGCAATTCCTATTTGTATTGGACTATCTTAACTTAAATTTCTCTACATACTGTCTAAAATATCTCTAAATATTAAATGATTGTCGTATAACTTCTCTCTGTTCTTAACTAATGTTTTTATGTTACATCTAATTTGTTATAATTGTTTAAATTGCAAATGTTTTTCTTTTATTTTGAAGATTGTAAAATTATTATTCTTAAAATGTTTTTTAATAATTTGGAGCTTTTCTCACCAGGCCTTCACTGAGAATGGGCCTCTACCCAGTTGGACTTTCCTGGTAATCAAATGTCAATAAAAAAAATATGGGTGGAAGACAATGAGGTAGGTTGTTAAGTGAATCTTTAGGGGAAAGAGGAACAGAGGCTATAAGTGAGAGATGTACTAGAATTAATGATCTGTCCTGCTGCTGACTCAGTAAGTGTCATTCATGGGTCATGGGAGGTGTAGCTCTAAATGGTTATCAGTGGAGCAGGATAAGTTGGCAGGTATGGGTTAGAGAGGAAGAGAAGGGGAGGGATTGGGGAGGGCTAATGCAGTGTTTGTGTGGAATGTTATGGATATACAACAATCTAATAAAATATGAGAGAGTTTTAAAAAAAATACTGCAAGGAGCAAAATTAGGAAGGAAGGAAATAAAACTGTATCATGACAGAGTCATACTACTACATAAATCAGTACAGTGGGAAATTGCAACATGTAAGAAGGTTTAAAAAGGCAAGTAGTTAGTGGCCAGATGACTGGTCTGGTCAAGATGAGGCATTATTTTTGGAAGGTTTATAGAGCACATTAATGATAAGGACAGAATTCCCAAGAACCTTCTTTCAGAAGGTAGGTTCATAGGTTCATAGGTTCATAGTAGGGAGAACAAGGAAAGACAGAGACAAGGTTATGACTGTTTGGGACTTTTAATGTCATTCTAGAGCCAGAGAAGGACAAGTTATTTAGTATGGCAGAGTTTCACAGGGACTGTCAAAAATAGTTGAAAGGACATATTGAAAAGACATAGGAAACAATTTTCTCTCAAAAGGGCTTTAACTAAATAAGTCATTTTATGATAGTTTGGAGACTGGAGAGAAGAAGTAAGGGGGTAGCAATTACAGAAAGGGGAATTGTTGATAATGCCCTAGTGAAGGTGGAGTAGGAGAAAGGCAGATCAGAACAGAATTAACACATAGCAGTGGAATCCCTTTAGGAGGAGAAGTCAGGAGAAGGAATGATGTTTGAAGGAAATGGTGCAAGATGTACAGAATGAGAACACTGAAGATGGAGATAAATTTAGAGTACAAGAATGACAGGGACAAGGCACCATGGAGAGGAAGACTTGTGGCATGGTTGGGTAGAAACAACAGTGGAGGCAGAGTGAAGTTTAAAAAAAAGGAAGGTGAAAGATTTGCAGAGAGAAACAGAGAGGGGAACTGGACAGGAAAATAAGGAGATAAGATAAAAACATAGAATTAATTGAAGTTAGAGTAGCAGAGGAGAAAAAATGTAAGCTGATTTACGGAAATGTAAACCCAAATAGTGCAAAAAAGGGAAAACTTTAGAATATGAGACATTCAAAGAATTTATGATAGGTTTGTATGGGGAAAAGGTGAGAAATGGGTGTCTGACAATGACAACAGGAAGGATGCTGAGGGATGTTGGGTTTCAATAGATGTTCCTCATCAGTAAATTTAGTGAAAAAGTTAAGGGTCTGGGAAAATTGATAACTCAGCTAAGTGTGGTGAGAGACGGAGAGATTAGATGGAAGGAGAGGAATGTGGAGGGAATTTGTTAAAGTTCACAGAGAGGGCAACAGTCAAAATAATTGGGGAAGTTCTGAGTTTGTTGTGGAGGAGGATTCAGGTGAAACAGGTTATAGAAGATGGTAGCATGGAAAGGAAGAAGAATTGTGTCCTTTTGGGGAGAAGAATGGATTTGTGAAGTGAAAGGATATGTGGAAGGAGGGATGGAAGGGAGATTTCATGGCATGTCTGTCTGTCTGCAATGAAAAATTACAGGCTATGTCAGCAGGAATGGCTGAGGCATAAAATACTCAAGGGTTGCTCATTGAAAGCCCAAGAACTGCAAATGTGAGCCTCAGAAGGGTGAGAAATTATTCACAGTTTCATTACATACCAGTTCTCAGTTTGTGGTAAAACGGATTACCCCCCTTACTCTAATATACAGTAATCCAAGAGTTAGGATATGTAAATAGCAGGATGCTGACCAACAGTCCCCCAAGCAGGGGTTATAGGAAAGGAAAAGCCTTAAAATTCTAACAGCTAAGCTCAGAATTAACTGTTTTTCACCAGAATCACAGTTTAATTTCTGAAAAGTTAGGTCTTGCAGTATCAGTTTCTGCACTTCTGACAGGGATTCGTTGTCAGTGTTATAATGAGAAGGAAAAGGCAGGAGGAGGAAAAGAGAACGTTTAGTAAAAGTGGTGTCCTGATTATGAATTATGCTTAGGTAGGGATAAAACAAGGTACAATAAAAGTGATATGCAAACATTTGGGAAGAAAAGGAGGCATGTGAAGGGCTGGAGAAGCTGAAGCAGTTATAGACTGAAGAGAATAGTGTTCAAGCAGAAGTGACATTTTGGTGGAATTTTGAGTAATATATATTTAAAACCCAAAGCATGTAGGCCCAATAGGTAATATACATAAGTGTCTTTTGTGCAGGGGTTACTGCACCTCAGTGAGGATCAGGCATGAAGGCAGAAGTGAACTTGATGTGTACTGATGCTGTGCACGACAGAAAATGGATTACTTGTATATGTCAAGTACATACCTGGAGATAGTGCAAAGGTGTGAGAAGTATTAGAACTCTAACAGGAAGTGTACCATGGGAGATTTGTGAAGGAGTGGTGGCTTTTGGGGATAAATATGGAAGGCAGTTGGTTCTAAAGAAAGAAAGACTGAAAGTAATGTTGGTCATTTGTTCAGTCAAAAGAGAATTTTCTAGGCACTAGATAAGAGAGGATGGGAGAGCGTTAGGATATGGGACTGGGAGTCCTTGGTAAGGAGACTGCATAGACAGCAGTGAGCGCTGGAACATGAGTTAACATAAAGACATTATATGAGGCAAATTACTAATAAGATGTTTTTTCAAGAATGTAACACATTATGTCTTTCAATGAGCTTCTTGCTCTTTAAAACATCTTAGTTTTTCAAAGTCTTGTGCTAGTATTTTGAAAATTACTATTTCCTTTTAATTTAATACATTATACATAATTCACTAGCCTATGGTTTCTTTTGCAAAGTTTTTATTACATGTACTTAGTCTGTGTATTTCATGTATTGTTATTATTAAATGTACTTCATTACACAAGAAATTGCAAGCACTGGTTATGGTTGAAAAGACTCTTAGAACCAATCTCACCTGTCTAGTTTGTATATAAATTACTACAAAATACAAACATAAAATGGATAAATGGATTAGCAGGAAAGAAAGAGAGCAGAAAAGGGAAGATAAGGAGTGAGATTTTGTGAGTGCTAGGATTTGGAAATTGGAGTTGGAGTAACAGTTGGGAAAGCGCTTGCATTGCAAGAACAAGTACTCTGAAGAAGACGTGAGGCAATGTTTACCACCTCAGATGGTGAGGAGAGGAGACGGAGACACTAGAATTATATGGAGGGTTAACAGTAGGAAGATTAGAACTGAAATAACAACAAGTAAAACCGGAAAGAGGTACAATAACAAAGAAACCTGTAACTCAATTTTATCTAAATTATATAAAATAGCATTATAGCATAAATCAGATATACCAAAACATAATGTATTTTTTAACTAAAATGACTATCCGCATTTGCATGAAATTGACAGGACATTTATAAAAGTACATGTCCTTTATTTTATTTTATATATATATATATATATATATATATATATATATATATATATGTGTGTGTGTGTGTGTGTGTGTGTATGTATGAATGACAGCAGGATGTATTCTCAATGAGTTATTAATGAATGAAAAATTTAGTACAACTGATCAACCAGTACCAGCTTTTTCAGTATGAGATTGTGGTGCAGTGGGGGTTGGGGAATATACCCTTTCCCTACAGTAATACAATCTCAGAATTAGTATATTTAACTAGCAGGGAGTATGGGGCTGCAGGGGGAGATTGCCCCCTGCAAAAAAGTTGCTTTAGTTTTATTACTATTTTTTTTATCTTTGCAGACTTGATGTTTTATGGTCTATGATGGCTGGTGCAATGCTTTGCATTATCAATGAATAATTATGCTCCCACATATTTATGCATCTATCTACATAAAATATCTATATATAGGTTCATAGGTAAGTACTAGGCTATCTGCCCGAGGGCATCTATACGCCTAGCCAGAATGTGTTGGCTTTCGCCATCCCCTTAGATTAGTTCCCTGTGCCTCGGTCCAGCAGAGCCATTAATTCCCTGTGCCTCTGTCCAGCAGAGCCACTGCAGTGATCCCTGGGGTAAATGTTCTGTTTCCCATCCACTCGTCAAGGTTTCTCTTGAACAGTGTTAGTGAGGGGCTCTGCCTAATGAAGATTGGAATCCTGTTCCAAAGCATGGGGAGTCTCTGGGACAGGAATCTATCCCTCCAGCACGTCCTATTTATCACTGTGGTGAGGTTTAGATCCCTAGAGCATGTGGCTCTTGGTTTTCTTTTTTTTTTACGTGGAGCATGTCCATCAATTCTGGGTTGGACATGGCCTTGTATGTCAGGCAGAGATCACCTCTGAGTAAGTGGTATGCAACCGAGTACAGCTGGAGTTTCTTCAGTCGGGCTGCATAAGGCATATGTTTGAGGCCAGTAATCCTCTTAGTGAGGTACTTCTGGGGTCTTTCCAGCTGTTGCAGGTGTCTTGTAAGGTACATCCCAAATGGGGTGTTGTACTCTATGATGAGTCTGATGAGTGATGAGTAGAGGGGCACAATAACCTCTTTTGTTCTAGACGCGAACCCTTTTGTGATTAGGTAGGCCACATAGAAGGATTTTCTAACCACCTTGGCAATATCATTATCAAAGGAGAAATTACTATCTACTTGGGTCCCCAGATCCCTTATTACATTTTCTGTATTTAGGGGACTACCACATATGTGGTAGTTCGCGGGTACTTTGTTTTTTCCAAAGGGGATGACTATGCACTTTTTGGCATTTAGCTTTAGGCCATGATTTTGACACCAGGTATCTGTCTCAGTGAGACCCTTCTGGAGGATGTTTGTATCAGCTGGAGAGTCAATTATGGCCCCAGTTTGCAGTCGTCTGCAAACTTGAACAGCCATAGTCCTCCTGTGCTTGCCTGTACCTCTGAAAAGTATATACCGAACAGGAGAGGTCCCAGGACTGAGCCCAGGGGGACGCCACTTGTAACTGGTTTAGAGTTGGACCTAGAGCCTGCAACTCTCAGCGTGTGGGTTCTACCCATGAAGCAATTGGCAAACCATCCCGTGACATAGGGGTTTATGTTCAGGCTGGTGAGCTTGTCTATAATACCAGAATGGCGAATTGTGTCGAAAGATGGTGTCGAAAGCAGAATGGGGAATGGTGTCTATATATATGTATATATAGATTAAGATATATATATATATATATATATATATATATATATATATATATATATATATATAAATATATATATATATATATATATATATATATGGGTTCCATACACTAGATCAAATTTTCACTAATTCGAAATAGTGCATGGAATGCTCACTGCAACAAAAGTGTACTTAATCAAAAGTGCACTTACGTGAAGTTCAGTACAATGAACGGGTGTTGTACTGAACTTCCATGCAGTACTCACGGACCTTAGGGATAGGGCACAGGTCATAGTAAGGGGATAGCCCGTAGAGCTATCCCCTTACCATGACCCGTGCCCTAACCCTAAGGTCCGTGACGACTGCAGCAGAGTGAAGGACATAGCAATGTCCTCCACTATGGTGCAATAGTCACGAACCTTAGGGTTAGTGCATTGGTTAGGGTAAGGGGATAGCTTTACTAACTATCCCCCTTACCCTAACCCGTGCCCTAAACCTAAGGTCCGTGACCATCGCACTATTGTGGATGACATAGCTTGTTTATTTGTCCTCCACTATGCTGTGGTGTTTTTGGTGAAGTGCACTTATGCAAAAGTTCACTTTCGTTAAAGTGAACTTTCGCAGAAGTGAGGCTTCCTATTACAAGTTCGAAGTAGTGAACTTTCGTTCTTGTAATAGGAATCCATATATATATATATATATATATATATATAGATAGATAGATAGATATCTGGAAGGATTCCATATAGTCATATATTTGTAGTATTAAACATCTTTAATGCTGGCAGAAGTGATTGAATAATCATTTGATCACTTTTGCTGGAATTACTTTATGGGAGGTTGCAAAACAATGGGAATAGGAATTTGCTCTTTTCCTGCTGTTGTGCAACTCAGTGACGCTATGCATAAATTTCAGGGGGTATTGGGGATGCAAGTGGGAGCTTGTCCCTTGCAAAAACATAGGTTGTTGTTTTTTTTTTTCTTTTTTTCTTCTTTCTTTTAAATTTCAGTTCTATGGGATCAATGTTTTGCCATTCACGGTTTTATACTTCAGTATTGTCATAAATTTACCCTGGTCTGGCACCCCTGTCCTTTATGTACAGAGGCTGTCAGTAAGAAAAGTATTATCGTAACTGTCACCCCCCCCCCTTACAAAACTTTACTTACCTTTCTACTAATTCCCCCCCTTCTGTATAGACACCCATGATACTTGGGACCCAAAAAGTTTAGGGATCAGAGCTACACTTGTAAGGGCCTTAGTGTTCTTTAGCCTAGTAACAACCTATGAACCTATTGTGTGTGTGTGTGTGTGTGTGTGTGTGTGTGTGTGTGTGTGTGTATGTGTGTGTGTTTACATGAAGGGAACATAAGGAGAGTGAGTGGGTTGGAGACTATTTCAATGTTTCTTGCAAATTGTGCATGAATCTGTCTTGGGTTGGCTATAGTTTATATAGGACAGAGACCTACAACCATGGTAGACAAAATGCTGTTATTTTTTTCTTTCCTATTTAATGTATCATGAGACTTTTGCAAAGGAGATATATGCTATACATTCTAGTGTGTGATTACATATGCTTGTACCTTCTAGACTGGATTGTGCTTTTTGTTAGAACCTTGTGTAGTACACCTGTGGGAATGCATGTACATGCAAATGTTATCTGTCTGAATCTATTTAAAAAGTGCTATAAATATCACACACACACACACACACACACACACACACACACACACACACACACACACACACACACACACACACAGACAATCAAACAAATATGCACGAGTCATTATCTAGTGCTATTTGTCTTTCTATTTATCTTTATAGTTCTATATGTCTATATATATCAGTATGCATATGTATAAATGTTATATAATTGTGTGAATATATGTATTTATATATCAAGAGACAGGGAGAGAGTTATAGACTGTGTGTGTGTGTGTGTGTGTGTGTGTGTGTGTGTGTGTGTGTGTGTGTGTGTGTGTGTGTGTGTGTGTGTGTGTGTCTCTGTGCCTTTAAAGAAAGAAAGTATAACTGTTGTCCAAATGCACAGAAGTTGCATTTTTTAAAAAGCATGACCTCCGGTTTTAAATCCAAGTATGTTATAAGATATATAGTATATGTGTTCTTTTTTCTGCTAAAAAAACATAAAAGAGGTTGTCAAAACAAATTTCAAAATATCTAAGAAATGCATGCAGATTGAAAGAAGCTGTGCTACTTAGGATGCTTACTGAATCCTTAAGTCTAATGCCAATTTGTTTATTTCCCTCAGAACATTCTTAAGCAAACAACACAAGGGTCTCGTGATGAAGATACAGCCACAAAGGCATTTAATGAGCTGAAAAAGGTAAACGAAAAGTATCATTATAGAATGTTACAAGTATTTCTGAAGGACAAACATAGCGCTCCAAGGGTCCTTCCTGAAACTATTGTTCTGTGAAGAATAGCACGTCCTGCCAGCAAAAAACAGGTAAAGCAGAAATCTCACTTTCTGTTCTGTGTCACAAAACTTCAGTGAATTCTGTAGCACTTTTATACGTGTCAAGGACTTGCATGACATACTTTATGTAAACTTAGAATTCAGTTCAGCACTATATTGAAAAGTAATAGGAAGTTTAGATGGGAGAAAAAGTGATAGGTATGGCAAGGAAAGAGTTTTTACCATAGTCCACTGTTAAGGGTTATGGTGAGAATATAGCCAGCCTTAGGCATAGGCCAAATAGGCGGCCGCTAGGGCACCGCTTTTGCAGGGGCACTTTTCCAGTATTCATTTGGTGTAGGTAGACCAGGATGGTGGCACCAGGTGGTGTGGTGGGGGGCGCCATGGATCCCTTTTGCCTAGGGCACCAGTTGACCTAAGGCCGTACCATATTCCTATATGTCAAGGTATAGTCAAGACAGTGAAATCTGAAAGACCTTACATTCTCACCAACACAGAACAAATTCCACTGTACTCCACATCCTATGATATGTCAGTATTGGTGATGTAGTTTTTTTTTTTTTTTTTTTGTATTAGTAACCGATTGCAGAGAAAAGGCAATACACTGGGAACTGCTAACCATTGGCAGTGGTCTGAGTATATTCCTGTCTTGCTATATAAAGTATGCTTTAACATTCTTTTCATTCTAAAGGAGAACACAGAGATATGTGAATTACATCAAAAGCCGGACATGTTTTTTATTTGTTTTAAAACAAGATGCCATCTGCTCTACACTGCCCTGCCTTACTAAATATTAAGTGGGAGAATCAATGGAAGATGTTTGGCACTCCTGAATCAGCACTAACCTTTTTGCATGCTAATCTAATAACTATGGAGATAAACAATGAATCTAACCCTACTTAGTCAGTCTATTACCCTGGTTTTCAGGCTATCACAGTATATACTGGAACATACCAAAATGTTAAGTGCCCGGGGAAGTTTGCAGCCATACCACTGAATCAGCAATCCAATTCAAATGGATTCATGAGTGCTGGGAGCTTGACTCGTAGTGAGCGAAGTGACAGCCCTAGCTGACTAATGAAGCACTTACATAAGCAACTTGCTTTCAACTCGGTGAACATATCCAGTACTGGGTTATCTGAATCAAATAAGGTGAGAGTCAGTTTCCAATGAACCAAACTTAATTCCTCTCTGAAATCTTCTCGTTGCAAGTAAGGCTGGTATGGAAAAGTTTGTTAAAGTTAAAAAAATCATCTCCCAAGCCAAGTGAGATTAACCAAAAGACTAAATGACTGCTTAGGAGAACACATTCACGATGCAAACTTCATTGCTTTTTCTTTTGGAGATTTATCATTGGTTTTTATTGATTACTATTTTCTGATTATATTGCACCATCTTGCTCATAACTTGATTCTTAAGCCCTATGGAACTAAGGACTAGCTGTAGCACTTGTTTCATTTATTCATAGAATATTGACTGTTAACTTCTTCTGTTGCACAATCTCTGCAGAAGTAAAAGCCATCCAAATATTTCCACATTAAAGTGATCTGTAACTAATGAAGAGGTCGCTGCTAGCAAACAACTTTATACTTCATTGTTTGTATATGAAACAAAGTGCCTGTTGCACTTGAAAAATAAACTGCCTATGTTAAATAAAAAAAAAATACAAGCTAGTAATATTGCAATAGGGAATGGATGGCAAACTGATAACAGGTTCATAGTTACTAGATATCTCCTCCAATGGAGGACATTCTCAGGACTGCAGCATCCACCCCATTTAAAGTACAACACAGTACAGTATCAGAAGACTTTTGTACTGTTTATTAGAAATCTCATTTCTATATAGAAGGCCAAGTTTCTTCTGGACTTTTTTGATGGTTTGAGCAATATGGCGATAAAATTTTAGGTTGCTGTCAATTACAACCCATAGCAATTTGGTTTGGGTTATTGAGGTGATTATTGTTTTATCTTTGAAGAAGATGTGGAAGGTTAGAGATGGTGAGGGATTCCTAGTTGGGCAGAAGAGAAGAAGTTTTGTTTTATTGAGATTTAGAATTCATTGGGAGTTGGTCAACCAAGTTTCAACAGATAAGAAGGAATCTTGGATAATGGTATGAGGCTCTTTGAGGGAGGAGGCTGAGCAGATTGGAGTGGGGTCATCTGTGTACAGAATCACTGAGGCATGGAGTGAAGCTGACTGGTGAAGAGAGAGAATAGAGGGGGGGGGGGTCTGAGGATCTTTAATTCAGATATTCTTTCCAGAATTTAATTTAATCTTTATTTAAGTGTTTAACTGGTTACTTTCACATTAATACTTTTAATGTGGTCTTTCTTCTCCATGAAAGAGAAGTCCATCAAAACCTGGTTGAGAAAAGAATATATTTTTCTGCCAGGAATGCAAGCTCACAAGAAAGCATTAAGAGTTTTGGCTTCATTTTGGGAGAGCACACTTCTCTAACGTTTGAACTCAGAATCGAAGAAGGGTATGTTGCTAAGGATAAAAGCAGCTCTTAATTTGAAACTCTTACGGAATACTATGGCTAAACAAGGTAGGTGGGCTTTAGGTTCTTTTCCACTAAGGGTACATTGAAATGAGGTTCAGTATACAGCCCTAACAAAAACAATCCTTTCTTATTTATTGAACTCTTCAATGTTGTAGAAGCACTGACAGACATGGCTAAAATTGTTTTAGCTGGGGATTTCAGTGTCACTTCTGATTCAGGGAGAGATACACATAATTATTCTAGTGAGAGACATATTATGGTACAAAAAATGATTAGAGGCTAGCATGCATTTAGCTTTGGCTGATATTTGGTGGATAGTTAACAGCATGGATACAGTATACAGTTACAACTCAAGGTATTTCTAGTAGCAGAATTAAGTATTATATAATCTCAGCTGATTTACTCAGTTCTGTGACAGCTTTTCAGATTATTCCAACCCCAGGATCAACCCATGGCTGGTTGCTGATATACTGAAAAGAGTGGAACATTTTTATCACTAAACCTACCTTCATGCCAGTTAAGATCTGATGGGAATCCATAACACTGGAACTTAAGAATCTGTGCTGTGGACCAAGAATTCCTCATTAAATTCATACAAGTCTGCAATTATTGCACTTGAGGCCAGAGTCTCAGATTTATGGAATAAGTGTAAATGGGAGAAATTTAAGAAATCTGAGACCAAAAAGAAGTGCAAAATGGCTCACTAGGAACTTAACATTGCACTAGAAAAGTCACAATTTTTCTTGAATGTGCTGCTTCACAAGCTTGGAAGAGGGTTACAAATCAGATCAGCAGTTAACTTATAAGGTAAAGGTACACAGAATATTAAGCATCATTTCAGATACCAGGGACTCCCCAAAAGGGGATTTGGTGTCCTCGCTATCTGACATAAATAAAATATGCGTTAAATACTTTCAAGATTAGTATAATGGATCCAACAATATCAATAAGATGTTGGATATGGGAACTATGAATACTATGCTCAAGGAAGCAGAGGTCTGATGGGCTATATCTACAACATTTAGAGGCAAAGCTTCAGGCTGCGATGATCTTAATGCTGAACTTAAATGCTGAACTTTTATTATTTTTCAAAAATCTTTTGTCCTCTGGCTTAACATACCTCTTCAGTTCTTTCCAAACCTCTCAATCTATAACTGAATCCTCTAATATCTCTAATATTATGGTATTACCTAAGCTAGGTAAAGATAATACTCTACCAGCAAATTATAGGCCAATTTCTTTAATCAGCACAGACTATGTTAAAATGCTTGCTAAGAGACTGGAGTCTATAACATCTGACCTCTTCTACTCTAATAATCAGGCTTTATTAATAGTAGAAGCAATACAGATTATATAAACTTCCTTATGTTGTACTTCTAAGGCCTTGGGAATGTTCAAAAGCCAGCTTTGGCATTATCTGTGGATTTTGAAAAGGCCTTTGACTCTCTGCAATGGAACTATCTGTGGACAATGCTACAACACACGGAGTTCCCAAATTAATTTATTGATTCAATTAAAGCTCTCTATCACTCACCCCAAGCCTGCCTTCTAATCAGTAGTATCCTCTTTTGTCCATTTCCACAGTGCAAGGGAACTCATTGAGGATAACCTTTGCCCCCAACCTTATTTCTGTTAGCTATAGAGCTTTTAAACAGGTTATGAACTTCCTCTCATAACTTCTCAGGCTGGTCACTCCATGGGATACAGACAACAACACTGATGTTCACAGATGATTGTGTTAGTTTCACTAGTGATCTAATCAAGAATATCCCACACATCTGCCAGTTGGTAATGGGATTTGGTACCATATTTGGTTTTAAAACAAATGGACACATGACAGAAAAGATGTTTTGTGCTACAAATATACCCTTCCTCTTTAAATCGGCAAATTCTTTGCTGTGCTACTGTGGTATTAAACTCCACTTGGATATCCAAAACATGTTTCAAGTAAATCTAATGGATATTTCCACAGGGCCACTCCTGGCAGCATTTACATTTGTCCTGGACCATATTTCTGCTGTCAAGATGTTTATTTTTCCTCTACTATTTTATATCTTTTGGCATATTCCATCCCACAATCTCATCCATGGCTGAAAAAAATAGTTCTTTAATAGATAGTTTTATTTTGAATAAGAAAAGGAAGAGGGTTGACTGAACAGTCAGGTCTACACCTACCTATTTTTCAAGCCTACTGATTCCTCACTAGGTCTTAATTAACTTTCACATCTTTTTTTTTTCCCTTAACAATGGTTCACTTCCCAGCTGAGTTACTTGCTACACTCAGTCTCTCCATGGAGGCTAAGCTGATATCCTAAGTCACTCCCTAGTATTTGAAAATGTTCACTTAAGATTGGTTGACCAATCTAATACAAAATACAAATTACTTTGAGGTTTGGTAACTTCATAGTCAGTTATAATTAAGGGACAGGTGCAGTGCGTTGTCCCCTGAATAGGGAGGCATGAGAATTTTTTGTCTCCATAGTCTACAACTTTGAGGGTTGTCTGCTTTGCTAGATGGATTGGACCAAGTGGGCTATGTACAACTGGTCTGAATCTAAGTGTACTGGATCAGTTTGAAAGCCTTTTGAAGATGAGTCATTGAAGAAAGTAGAACTGAAGCAGACACTGACTTCTAATAGCATAATGAGAGATTCTTAGGTATGGTATTTAATTTATACAGCTAAATAAGCATGCTTGTTTATAGCCTGGAATGTAGTTAGATGTAGGAGTATTTCTAAAATGTGGTGTCTCCTTTCTGAGGCAGTACTTTCATACTGGGTCTTCTGGAAGGACACTGACATGTCTGAATACAATTCTTAACCATTTTGTGGCTGCTTCATAGTGTATTGAGTGTACACACCTCAAATTCCTCATCAGGCACTTATCTCCTACCAGTCAATGATCCTAAGAAATTTTATTAAAATGTCATATTTTGTTTTATTGATGAAACTTCTCAGAACTATTTTACAAAATGAGCTTGAAATGCATGGATGACCTTAGAAACAGATTTAGACTTCAAGATTGTTTGAATATTCATAATCATGCAATGGTATTATAAATTTTAGACTTGATGTCTCAACCACAACTGTAAGTTGTATTTAGAAAACAATCAACAGTAACACAGTAATCGAACCTGTAGATTTATGTAACATCTTTTACTGAAGCCTACCTTAACCTTCATTTTGAGATGGATGAAAATGTATGTGGCTACAAAATCCCACAGTTATTGTTTTAAAAACTGATAATTAACTAATTTATTTGATTAAGTACTGCTTAGCTGAAATACTTAAACTGTGGTATTTCCTTGCCTGTCTCTTATTTCCCACTTATTTTTTTCGCCATCCCCCTTTTCTGGCTTCATATTAACATCTCCCTCTCTCTCCTTACAGTCCCTTAAACACATTCAAAGGTCCAACAAAAAAAAAAAAAACTGAAGCAACTGCCTGCATACAAGAACACAAAGAGCGGAACCCCATACAAACCAGTAAAACCACTGCAAGTTCTACTTTTATCAACAGACTGTGAGCAGTGTACGTCTATTACAATCTTCTCTCTGCGATACTCCTAGTGATTTTTCTGCTGTACACACTACTGGCCCCTCCCCTTTTCCTCCCATTTACTGTAACAAATAAATACAGTACTCCCCTCTTAAATGTGGTACCAGAAAATCACTACTCTCACACAACCCAAGCTATCCTTGCCCAGCACACTGCCTCACTCTTCTACTCCACCACATCCCTGTCTCACTAGCCAGCGACATCCACCCCAACCTCAGACCCATTTCTAACTTCAGTCACACCAAACCCTCCACTCAACCCACAAACTCAAAGTCCATTTGCCTTACAACACTTAATGCACAAAGCCTAAAAATCAAAATCCCTAACCTCCATGCCTGGCCCTCCCATAACAACCCTGACATTACTGCCATTTCTGAAACCTGGCTGAAATCCTATAGAAAAGATAGTGAAATCCTACCACCAGGTTTCCAAATCATTAGCAATGACAGAGCCCACAAAAAAGGAGGTGGAGTAGCAATATTCTACCCCACCTGTCATACCATAACTCCCTACTCCAATAAAATACCAACCTTTCCCAATGCTGAAATTATAATAGGTTTACTAAAAATAAACAACCACAAGTCCATATGTATTGCTGCCCTCTATATTCCCCCTGGTGATAATACCAAAACTCTTGAAAACATCCTGTCCTGGTTCTCCTCCAATATAAAAAATTAAACCTATATACTCGGTGATACCAACATCAACTGGAATATTATTAACTCTCAAGCCCCATTCCACACAATCAACTTGTACAACTTCTCCCAACTAATACAATCTCCAACCAGACCAAATAAAGATGGTACCTCTGGTACCATCATTGACTTGATCCTAACAACTCACCCAAACCTTATCACCAAAGCCGGAATATTACTTGATTCTCTCAGCGATCACCTACCAGCCTTCACCGACCATCTCCCATCTCCACTGCATAAACAACACCACTACATCAAAACCCTCAACCTCTCCTCTTTCAACCCACTAACTTTCACTGAATGCTTAAAGCATACTGACTGGTCCCCTCTAAAAAACCTTCCTCTAGATAATGCTATTTCCTACTTTAACCACTCATTCCTAACCCTTCTCAATCAGCAAGCCCCCCCTCGAACCAAACACATCAAAACTAATCCCTGCCCATGGTTATCAAAAGATACTAAACTAGCCTTGCACCAAAGAGACAAAAAATGGAAACTATATCAAAAGCATAAAAACCCTAACACCCTCCTAGAGTATAAGCAACTATGAAACTCTGCAAAAAAAAATGAATAAATAAAGACCGCAAAACCCACTACTCCAAACTCCAGTCCTTGCACTCAACAAATCACAAAAAATTCTGGGACTCCATCTCATTCATGTTGCATCCTGGCAACAAAGAAAACCACTGCCCAGACCCCAACCTCTCCAACCTTGAAACAGCCAGCCAGTTCAACCCATTCTTCATAGACTGCATAGCTAAACTATCAGCCTCCTTCGCAACCCCCTCCTCCCCCAACCATCACCCCAATCATCAACCTTCCTCCACATCCTTCTGCCTCAGGTGCATCCCCACAAGCACTATAAAAAGACTTCTCCTCCTCAAACTCAAACCCTGTCGCAATGCACCCGACAACCTTCCACCCACCTTCCTCAAACAATCTGCAGATAACATTTCCTATCCCATCTCTATTCGTATAAATAGATCCATACAAGAATTATACGCCCCTTCTATCTGGCGCCATGCTTACACCATCCCCCTCCACAAAGGTGGCAAAAATACTGATACCACCAACTTCAGGCCTATTGCCATCCTTTCCCCTCTTTCTAAAATACTAGAAAAAGCAATACAAGCACAACTCATGGCACACCTAACACTAAACAATCTTCCCTCCCCTACCCAACATGGCTTCTGCCCTGGCCACAGCACCATGACTGCCGTTCTTTCCTTTCTTGAAACCATAAACCTCAAATGCGACTCAGGCAAGTTCGTATCCACACTATTCCTAGAACTGTCAAAGGCCTTTGATACCATCTCACACACACTACTTATATCCCAACTCTCCACCCTACACCTCTCTCCCACCACCATCGCCTGGTTTTCCAGCTACTTGTCCAACCACTAACAAGCTATCCAATGGAAAACTTCAACCTCCCCCTTCCTTCACATACCCACAGGTGTCCCACAAGGTTCTTTTATTGGCCCTCTTCTCTTCAACCTATTCATTATCAACTTTCACCAATCCATCCCAGACTCATCTATCATCCAATATGCAGGTAACTCAACAATCATCTGCTCAGCCTTCTCCCCCTCCTAGCTTCTAGCAAAAACTCAACTAGCCTTCACCAAAACAGAAACCTGGATGCAGTCTAACCATCTGGCACTAAATGCAAATAAAACCAAACTGTTTTTCCCCTACCAAAAACTCCATTAACAAATACACATTCACCATGCATTGCCAAAACAACACCCTCCTTGAAATTGTTCCCAACACCAAGCTTCTCGGTATCATTATTAATGAAGAACTAAAATTTGACTCCCACATCCACTCCACAATCAAGAAAATCCACCAAAAGTTAGGTCTCCTCTACAGGCACAACCGCTTTCTAAGCCCATCTACCTGTCAAACTCTTGCATCCACCTTCCTACCCCCCTCCCTTATGTATGGTGCCCCTCTCTTCACCAATCTCCAATTTGACCTTCAGTCCAAATTTGAATCCTGCTACCACAAGATCTCCAAATTTGCAACCAATTTAAAAAAATTCATCCCACCACTGCCACTCCCTCCTCACCCTCAACTGGCTTGAACTACCCAACTACCTCAGTTACCTACAACTCACCATTGCCCACAAGCTCATCTTTAAACCTGCCAACTGCCCAGCTCTCACTACTTCCTTAAAACCTTTCATTCCCAACCGCTCACTAAGATCCAAAAACCAAAATCTGCTTCAGGTCCACAAACCTGCACAACCTCCTGGCCATCTACTGCTGTCTCATTCCTTAGCTAAACAGTGGAACTGTCTCCCCACACACCTATGCAACCTACCTAACCATACAAATTTCAAATCTCAGCTACTCTCTCATCTTTCTTCCAAATGGGAATGCCCTTGCCATGCTCCAACTTAACACCCCCCCCCTTCCACCTTGCACTGACTCATCCAACTACCTCTACTATTACTTCATCCCACTCAAAACAATCCCTCCCCTACTAAAAACTAATTTTCTCTCTAATATATATTGTACTATTGTATACTCTCCAGTCTCAAATATACTATTACCCTCTCCATGCATCATATTTTCCTAACCTACTAATGGCTAGAAGCTATATATTTTGAAATGTTAAACCTACACTTGAGTTTATAACAACAATATTCACTTTATGTAATGTTGAAATTTCTGTATTAAATTATCTCTTTTCATTTTTGTAACAATGTGAAAAGCCAATTGCAAATATCTGTAAATGTTTAATTAGCTGTATGAACTATGTCCTTTTGTAACATGTGAAATGTAACTTGTAATTATTGTGGAGCTTTTCTCCCCGGGCCACCACTGGAAATGGGCTCTTCTTGGCCCAGTGGACTTCCCTGGTCATCAAACTTAAATAAATAAATAAATAAAATAATTTATGAATAATAAAACAAGCTAAAAATACTTTAATCTGACTATGACAACTTATATGGGGAGGGGTCATATTGTGGCCAAGGCAAAATCTTCAAACACTTGTCCATTGTGCTTCTGACAGGATGCCACAGTTATGTCCTTCACTGTCAGTTGTTTAAATTACATAAAGTGTAAGCTTAAGATTAGACTAATAAAAATAAAAACAAATTTATAAGAATTAAAGTAATCTCGGTGGATATGATTCTGTTCAAATCTCTCAACCCTCTGTCCTGCTTATTTCTTGCATTTTATTGCAAGCACAGGAGCTATTTAACTTGAATAGTATCATTAGTGCTGGAAGACTAAAACACTTTTTATATAATACTGTCCTCCTTTGTTCTTGTTTTATTCTAATAAAAGTTGTGTTTCTACCAAATTCTGTTGCTGAATTATAATGACAACCAGTGGTCACTGAAGAGAAACATAAACCCACTGATTAAAAGATGCCAGATATCTGAAACTATGAGGAGCCCCCAATGGGCCTACTACAGATTGGCCTCATGTTCACTTTTCCTCCCATTACCTTAATAGATCCTGATACATGAAGTCACATTGTCGTACAGCAGCTACTTCCAGTTTTTCTATAGATAGATGTTGCAGTGGAGAAAGGAAAGTACAACTGTGTAAGTTGCACTTACTATCACAGTACATGTTAACATGTTACTAAAACAACATCTCACTGAAAACCCCAGTTGCATGCCTCCTTATTCTAGCAAAACTGTTTCACATGGCAAATATTATATACTTATGTAAATATCATACTGTTACACCATATGAGTTATCCCTAATCTTTAGTATCATAGTCCACACATCTATACAATTATCTTAACACATTTTCTCTTCTCTGTCACTTTCTACTTTTAATCTTCTTATTTCGGCTTTTCCCTGTTAGGGGTCACCACAATGGATCATCTGTCTGCTCAAGACTGGCAGTGGAGTTTTACAGTGTCGAGTTTGCCAGCCCAGCACCCAACCTTCCACAGAAGGCACACACACACACTCACACCTAGGGCCAATTTAGAGTGTCCAATCCACCTACTGCATGTCTTTGGGATGTGGGTGAAAACCGGAGCAGCCGGAGGAAACCCCCGTGACCACAGGGAGGACATTCAGACTCCACACAGAAGGCACCCCAGCCGCGAATCAAACTGGAGAACCTCTTGCTGTGAGGTGGCAATGCTAACCTCTGCACCACTATGGCCACTACCATTAAATACATGCCACCTATAATCTGCATATTCCCACCAACTAGCTATACGATTCCAACTATATCTATCCTACCTTTAAGTTAAACTCTCTAATTCAACCTTCGCACTGCAAGTACCCTTTTCTACCCCCCAAAAAAATTGAGCTGTATTGTTAAATATTTCTAACGCTATAATTTTCCTACATGCTAGTGCTCTATTGTTACTGTATTGTGCCTTTTTACAATATATGTGCTATTTAGATTTGCTTTATAAGTAATTGTTTACTTACAAATTCATGTAATGATTTTCATGTAACTTGGAGTTTTTCTCCCTGGCCCCTGGCACACCTCATCACAAAAGGTTTCTCATCCAGAAAAAAAGAGGTCATTGTTCCCCTCTACTCATCACTCATTAGACCCATTATAGAGTACAACGCCCCTTTTGGTATGTACCTCACAAGACATCTACAACAACTGGAAAGGCCGCAAAAATACCTCACAAAGAGGATTACTGGCCTCAAACAGATGCCTTACTCAGACCGTCTCAAAAAACTCCAGCTTTACTCCGTCGCATATCGCCTACTCAGAGGCGATCTTTGCCTAACATACAAAGCTATATCAAACCCAGAGCTGTTGGACATGCTCCACTTAAAGAAATCCCAATCCCTCCGAGCTACATGCTCTAGGGACCTAAACCTTGTCACCACAATAAACAGAACATGCTGGAGGGATAGATTCCCGTCCCAGAGACTTCCCATACTCTGGAACAGACTACCTATCTATGTCAAACAGAGCTCCTCATTAGCACTCTTCAAGAAGAATCTTGATGATTGGATGGGTAATAGGAAATTCATCCCGGGGATCACTTCTGTGGTTCTGCTTGACAGGGGCACAGGAAAATAATTTTATTGGGAGGTGAAAGCCAGGGTACCTTTTTGGCTAGGCTTGTACAGGCCCTAGGTCCAATAGCCTAGTACCTACCTATGAACCTAAGCCCAGTGGATTTTCCTGGTCAACAAATGTCAATAAATAACAATAAAATGTTTGACTAAAGCACTGCTGCAGTAGCCTTTGCTATATGGGTTATATCTTGTGAAGGGTATACCAGCTGTCCAGCTTCGAAAGCCTTTGGCTACCTCCTCCACACTCAAGCCTGGGCTGCTGTTAGCTCAAACTGACAGTGGAGAAAACAGCAGCCTGGGCATCAACACTCCTCAGGACTTTCTTGTCAGTGGAGAAAGGGAAGCTACTTGTACTGAAAAAAGGGTAAGTTAGGAACTCATAGCTTTAACAAACAAACTACAGATAGAAAGAAGAGGCTGGAAGGGGTCTGTGGCTACTGCTTCAGTTATTTAAGTCAGCATCTACTGGAAAGTTCTACAGACATATCTGTGCTATGTTAATCATAAATTACTGGTGCTGTAGCCTTACTTACATGGGTAGATAACCACAGCTTATCCTACCTGGGAGAAGGAAACAGGATTAGGATCCAGGAGCCCCTGGAAAACAGTCTCAAGTAATCTAATTTGTAGTGTTTTGTAAACGTATGTACAGAGGACAAAGCAGATTCCTCTAGAATGCTTCTAGAGCCCAGCTCTTTCCATTAGGCCATCAACAAAGACAAGGCTCTAGTAGAATATGCCTTGACCCTACCCGAAAGTGTTTTAATATGGTATGAATTACAAAAGGTAATAGCAAGGGACAACCATTTGAAGTTTTCTGTTTTAGCACAGGTTTCCTTTTTTCTTACCCATTATATTGGAAATCTACAGATGCTAAGCCTTTCTATAGGACTTAGTTCTGTCAAGATAGTACCCGAGTTGCACGTCAACATCTAGAGTACAGAGAAACCTTTTTCCCTGTTTTTTTACTTCATGAATGAAAACAGGGAGATTGATGGCTTGATTCGATGTAAATTAAGAAACCACTTTTGGCATGAATGAGGAGTTCTCAAAGTTATCCTGTCTCTGTGTAATACCAAATAGGGTTCCAAGCTTTCAACTCAGATACCTTTCTTGCAGAAGTCAGAACAATGAGAAAGGCAGTTTTCCAAGTAATGAACTGTAAAAATGAGCTGGTTCAAAAGGAGACATTCTTAACTTTTCCAGCACTAAGTTACAATCCCAAGAAGGTGCCACCTGTTTATATGATGGTCTTATGTATAAAGCTGCTTTCAGAAACTGCTTGGCCAAAGTTTGAGAAGAAAGGGAGGATCCATGGGCAGACAAGCTTAAATGGCTGACAAATGAACATTGGCAGAAGAATAAGACAGGCCAGAGGAAATTAACTTGCTTAAGTAATGTAAAATCAGTGTTACAGAAACTGAGAGGGGGACCCTGTTTGTTAGTGTGACACCAGCTGACAAAACTTTTCAACTTACAGATATAAGATTTCCTAGAAGCAAGCTTTCTTGCATCCTTTAGTACCTGCTTCATGTCCTCACAAAAGAGATGCTTGCCCAAAACATATCAAAATTCAATCATCCAAGCAATTGGTTGTAGTTGGCTCAAACTGGGGTGTATTAAACTCCCCTTGTCTTGTGTCAGTAGATCCAGTTTGTGAGGAAGCTTGTGGTAATTGCCTTTGGCCAATGCCAAAAGAAAGGAGAATCACTGTTGCATGGGCCAAAATGGAATCACAATAATTATCTTTGGAGAGCCTGTCTGGATTTTCAGGATGCCCCTTGATATTAGTAGAAAGGGTGGATGTGTGTAATAAGAAAGCATCTCTTTTCTAGGGCTGTTTGCAAGGAGCTCTGGAAGAAAATTTGCTTAGCTGTCTGATCTGAACAGTGAAAACAGATCTATCTGAGATTTTCCCCACTAGTGGATGAAATCCTGAAAGACCCCCCCCCCCCATTTTGTTTACATTTTTGAAGGTCTGTCCTGGTCCTGCTCAGCTTGTCTCCACTACATTTTGCTCTGTGGAATTGTAGGAAGCTTAGCTTGTTAAACTGTGCTGAAATGGGACCACCCCTGCTACTACAGCTAGCCTGCACAACGTAAGACCTGGTGTCCCATTGTTTGTTTAAATACCATATCTCTGGTGTGTCTTCTGTAATCACATGCAAAAGTCCTGGGGTCTACAAATGATGAAGAGATTCTATAGCATGGATCACAGCCAATATCTCTTTGATACTGATGTGCGTTCCCCTGTCTTGGTTGCTCCAGTGGCTATTCACTTTTACCCCCTCTAGATACTGATCCCCTTGCAAAATTTGATGTATCTTTTCTCACAGATTGACTAGGGGATGTGAGAGAAAAGTAGACATATGTTCTGAGTGATTTTCTCAGTCCAGCAAAGAATATCTGTCTTTACAAAGTCTAAAATTGGACTGTAGAAGTTTAATGGATGAAAATGCTGGGTCCTAGCAGTTTGTTTAGATGCCATTAACGTTTTATCATGGGTAATTTGCTATAAGGATAATGAGAAACACAGAAGGCATGAACTTACAAATCCTGATACTTCCTCTTGCTGAAGTTGGGAGATGATGAGAGAAGCACAGGAAAATTACCAGATATAGATCCACTTTGTCATGGGTGAAGAATGCCTTTTCAAAGAAGGAATCCAAAAGTTATCCTAGAAAGACAATTTGTTAAGAAGGGGTCAGATTTTACTTCTGAGTGTTGATCAGAACGCCTAGGTCTAGTATGTGGTTTGTTGCCCATGTAAGGGATTCCTGACACTTGGGGGAAAAGACTCTACAAAGATAATTAAGCCAGCTAAATAAGGACAAATGTGTATACCCTGCAGTTTGCAATGGGTTACCACTGGAGTTAGACATTTTGTAAACACCCTTGGAGCAGTAAATAATCCAAAAAAACAATGCAGAGAACTGATAACATGGTCCAGACACATGAAATCTTAGGAACCTTCTGAACTCAGTGGCAATGGGAATATAATGAGAAACATCTTTCAAATCTGGTGTTACCAAAAAGCTCAAATGAAGGATAAGAGATAGATAACAGGAGCTGCAGAGTCAACATTTTGAACTTTGGAACCTTAACAAACTGGTGAAGATAGAAATATCTAGCACTTTCTTTATTAATACAAATTGTCCATTCAGCATTCAAGCAATTTTAGAAAGCTTTTTAAGTCTTTTTTCATGCAGTAGCATTATAACAAAATAGTTGAAGCATGTCAAAGTATTAAAAGAAAAACAGAAAGGATAATGTCAGTATAAATACTAATTCACAGCATGTTAATGCAACGTTTTGTATTTTACAGGCCAGCAATTAAATGTTTTATTTTGTATGCCATCTAAATATCATTTAAAGAAAATTACCAAACAAGCTTCTTTTCCTACCCTTTCATCATTTTCTTCCAGACTGGAGCAAAGTTAACACATTTCCATATTTCTTCTAATGATTACTTTTAAAGTCGCAATATATGTATACTAAGACAAGGAATTATGATTATTTAAATACTAATAAGGTTTTCCAAACAGCTCCCAGTGAGAACTGTCTGTTGTTAACAGTTGAGGTACAGGCCGTGCAA